>NW_024429180.1:5282500-5410000 GCF_017639785.1 Mesocricetus auratus
TCTGTGTAGCTTCCGGGTCTGAGACAGCCCCGTGATCATTTCTCATGCCTACTTCTTTTTCTAGGGACTTTTTCTCGGAAACAATGTGTTTGGTGATGGCATGTGATCCATTTTGGTTCTGGCTTTGACTCAGCCCCGTAACCCAAGGCTGTAGATCTTGCAGATCTTGCTTAGTTGTTATTCGGCACTTTGACTTCTAAAAGAAAGGGTAAACATGTTGGCTTCACACAAGTTCACACTTGGGGATTTCCCAAGAGACCGCGGGAAGAGGCCACTCTGACATGACTAGGACCGGATGCTGAGGATTTTGGTAGGTAGGCCCCTCCCACCCCCGTCCTTACCTGTGATAAGCGTGGGCATCTGATCTAGGGCCTAGATTTGTCAAGGTGCAGTTGTAAGCCAACAAGATGATGAGATCTGGAGACCAGGGAGAGGGCTGCGCAGTAAAGTCTTTGCTATGCAAGCCTTAGGACCTGAGTTTGATCTCCCGCACTCAGGGACAAGCAAGGGGTAAGCTGGGCACAGTAAGTCTGTGTTCCCAGGCCTGGGGGTGGAGACAGGAATCTCTGGGGCTCTTTAGCTAACCAGTCTGGCCAAGTCTGCAAGCTCTGGGTTCAGAGATCCCATCTTAAAAGATACAGCGGAGAGCGGGAATGATGGGGCACACCTTTAATCCCAGCACTCAGGAGGCAGAGGCAGGCGGATCTCTGAGTTCAAGGGCAGCCTGGTCTACAGAGCGAGTTCCAGGACAGCCAGGCCTATACAGAGAAACTGTGTCTCAAAAAAATAAACAAACAAAAGATAAGCTAGAGAGATAGCTCAGAGGTTACAAGCAGTTATGAGGACTGGAATTCAGATCCTAGCATATGCGTGCGCACACACACACACACACACACACACACACAATGTGATATTTTCATACTTCTTTTTTGCTTTGCTTTTTTTTTTTTGCGTTGCTTTGTTTTTCAAGACAGGGTTTCTCTGTATTGCTTTGGAGCCTTTCCTGGAACTCGCTCTGTAGACCAGGCTGGCCTCGAACTCACAGAGATCCATCTGCCTGTGCCTCCCGTGTACTGGGACTAAAGACGTGCAGCACCAATGCCTGGCCATACCTTTTATTTTTCAATGATAGTGAAATAATCTAAATATTTTTATTTCTGAAAGGAAAAGAAAAGAACTCTGGATAGAGGAAGTCAGAGAGCATGCGATACTCGTGAGGGACAGTCAGATGTCCTGTGTGCACCGGGCTTTGGAGCAGCGGTGGACCCAGGACTGAGACTGGCCACGGAGCTGACGCCACTCACATGGCCAGGAGTGGACCTTGTGGTGACTGACGCCCATCCGTCACCCGGGTGCTTAGGGACTTGGCGGATAGTAGTCACTGACGTCTGTACAGGGGCTTCCTCTCTGAAGCCTCCCAAAGCCAGAGAGATAGGAAGGTCGTGAGAAGAGGGGGAGCTCGGTGCTAAGAGAGGACCTAGACTCGGGAAATAAAAGGCACACTTCAGGGAGGGGTGGTGGAAAGTTAAAAGAACAATTAACAAAGGAAATATCGCCAAATGCAGAAGCAGAAAAGAGAAGAAGAAAACAACGGCAAGATGTCTTTGGAGCGACTTTCTCCAAGTGGAGAGTCCAGGTAGTCTAGGATGGACAGCCATATCCAGTGGGATATGAGAAATCAGTGATTACGATTTTGATATATTAAAAAATTCATTCCTCAAATTTTCAAATATTTTTGTCTTAAAATGAATATAACGTTTACATGGTTGTTTGTGTAAATTTACCTAAGGAGGTAGATGTAAATTTCACCGATGGTACATGTGGTAAGGAAAAGTATGGATGTCCCTGGGGTTAGGAGAATTGGGGGTGGTCCATAGCCCATAGAAGGGGTTCCTCGAGGGCGGCTTCCTCACCCCCAATCCCTCCTCTGGCTTGGAGAAAGATCTAAAAGTTCCAGGTTCTAGGGATGACAGTGAGGTTCTCTTCATGAAAGACAACACATACCCTACAGTTTCAGATGACAAAATCCAAATAATAATGGAAAGGTCAGCATTGGAGTGACATGATCAGTAAATCTGATCCACCCCTGACAAGATGGAGGCTTTCTGGTGCCCAGTGTGTAAGGTCAGATCTGTGGCCCACCAGGTGCTTCTCAGTGGTCAGATCTGTAGACCACCAGGTGCTTCTCAGTTTTGCAGACTATGGTCAGTCTTCTGGGACAGATTAACTTCCCTGCTATTATCAGGAGTGAAGTTTGTCAGTTAGAAGGAGCCTGGTGTGATCAGGGTTAGATATTAGTCATTTCAGACCCATTGGTCCTTCCATCATAAGGGAGAGTGCTCTGTGGTTTTGGAGGCATGCTGAGAGATGACCAGTTCCAACACAGTCACATCTTTTGACTTTAGCTGGGGTAGCATCTAGATCAGTTTTTTTTTTCTTTTCTTCAGTGATTTTTTTTTTAATGGAATGGGTATTGAGAGAGTAACTATTTGAATTTTCATGGCAAGATGCTCTTCTAAAACTATACAGCCATGGTGTGACATTACAAAATCAGCTTGTAGATGATGAAACAGTGAACTTGGCTGTGTTTCAGTATCAGCAGGCCTGATATTTTTCACAGACTGTCTTTTGCAAAAACTTGATTGAACAAGTTGCAAACAAGTCCAGACGTTCTATTTTTCTAATTTTTGAGTCATTTATGGACAGTTATTAGTAGAAGAAAGCCTTTGCCAGTATTTATTGTAAAAAGATACAAGTATACAGAGGTAACAGGTTATGTTCAATATGTTTCAGGTAGGATAAGGATTAAAGATGAGCTAGAGAAAGAGATAGTAAACTAATAGGTAAGTTGTTTAATGGGGAGGGAAAAACCTGTATAATTAGATACTTGAAGGATGCTGAGATAGGAGTCGTGAAATCTTAGAAAGACAGAGGGATTTACATCTTTAGGGATTAGCTAGTGATTTGCCACACAGTCCTGCGACTGTCGTAAAAGCTACACACACACACACACACACACACACACACACTTGAGTGATTATCTCCCAATAAAGCTAATGTTTAAAGGTTTGCTGGTAGTGTGCTTCACCAGCACGCACAGGCTCTGGCTTTATCCCCGGACACCTCAAAATAATAAAATTATTAAAAAGTTAAATTAAACCAAATGGATAGATAGCATCTGTTTGTTTGAGACGCTGGCTTCCTGTGGGCTGCCTGTATCCTTTGGAGGGTGTGTGGTCAGATGCTTAAGCCGCAACGGCCAGGCCAGTGAGCGTTTCCTCTTGTTCTGTTTCAGTGGGTGCCCCTGCCACTCAGACTCTGGATGGCGCATCCAGCCTGGCCATGGTGCATGGTAGGTTTCAACAAGGGCGGGGCCACGTTTCAGGTGCAGTTCTCGCCCCGAGTTAGATAATTTGTTAACCCAGACGGCCGGCAGGGTCCGATTGTATAAACCAGGGAGCACTTTGGTAACTCTGAAACAGTTAGTGAAACTTCTGTCTTCACAGAGAACACGACTGAAAACCCAACGAGCTGCCAAAGCCATAAAGCACGTGAGTTTCTTGTTGGGCTAACCAGTAGCGCTTTCAACTTTGATGCTTCATTTATGTACGCTCTTTGCAGAAGGTGGTAGGTCCCGGGGAAGACCAGCCACCCAGCACACACCACAGGGCATTCTGTGTTTTCCCACGTGCTACAGGAAACATGCACACTCATTAGCTAACGAAACATAGCTCTCCTGTGTCACAGAGGAACATACGTCATCCCTGTCTTGTCTGCAAATAGTCTAAAATCTGGTCACCGCCTTCCACACTGGGTTGCCTGACCCTTAAAAGAATAGACAAAGGCTGAGTAGCAGCTGAGACGACTCTGGAGGGAGGGGGTTAGAGTCTGGATCTCCAGAGCCCATGTCTGTGACCCCGAGCACTGCAGAGGTGAACGGGAGGCAGAGACCAAGGGTCCCTGAGCTAACCCTCCCCCTCCCAGGCAGCCTGGCACAGGGAGCTGTAAATGTGCTGAGAGGCCAGGACTGCAACTCACTATCCTCTGACTTTGTATTCACGCCATGGCGCTCCCACACCCACGCTGACACAACTGAACATGCTCGCGGGTGTGCTCATGCACACACACACACACGCACACACACGCACACACGCACACGCACACATGCACGCACTCACGCACTGAAATAAGAAAAGAAGGTGTCTGTAGAGATGACCAAGGAGACAAGGAAGGTGCCTCTGTAGCCACAGGGGCTTGATGCCAAGCCTGGTAACCCGGGTTTGATCCCTGGAACCCGCAAAGGGGGAGGACAAACAAGCCCACGGTGGCACTAAGTTAGACTTTTGTCTTCCCAACTCCTGTGGTCTGTGCATGGTGGTCCTTCATGGTGACCCTTCAATCCACAGCTGGCTTGTGACGAATGTATGGAATCACAATATGAAGCCGACATGCCGGATTTTATTAATTCCAGGAGTTCAAGACACACAGGATATTTTTCTCCTTTAGACTCGTAATAGATAAAATGCATACTGGTCTTGCACAAATTTGTCTTAGTATTGGAAATGCAAGACATGATCTCACCTATATGTGTGATGTGTGTGTATTTAGTGTGCGGGCAGGAGAGAGCTTGACTCAGTCTAAGATGCTGCAGTCAGAAGAGCAACCATAGAGACAGGAAATGCGCTTGGTTTTTAGTCTAACTCAGGTGGCAACAGTGTCTTTCCCCCCATTGGCCGGGATCGTACCTCAAAGTCTCATTTGATTGGCTAGTCTTAAATGGTGTACAGGTAAGGAAGAGAGAATGGCCAGCCACTTCAGTCCCCAAATTCAACAGAATGTTTGTGTAAATAAAGTTTTATTGGTGTGTGTGTGTGTGTCTGTGTGTGTGTGTGTCTGTCTGTGTGTCTGTGTGTGTGTGTGTAAATTTTTGTATCTAAAAGTCTTACAAGGCGGGGGAGATAAAAAGATTTGAATTCCTTGTCATAGGAGCATAACTTCTAGCCTTTGATAGAAAAGGCTCGTGTTTAGTTTGTCTTACAAATCCCTGTACTTTTTAAAGTCCCTTCTTCAGACTTTTTTCTGCCCTGTCTTGGAGTAAGAAACTGCAATGAGGAGGGAGTTAGCAAGAGTCCCCTCAGTGAGCCTGAGTTAGACCCCAGTAGAAGGCATCAGTCATTCCATTCATTGTATTAGCACAGCTTAAGGTGAGCCTTCCTCCCTAGGAGGGTGGCCCTTGGCCAGGAAACTGACCTGGCTACCATGTGACTTTTTAAAAACTTAAATAAAGGCTGGAGAGATGGCTGCAATATTAAACAGCACTGGCTGATGTTCTAGAGGACCCAGGTTCAATTCCCTGCACCCCCTGGGAGCTCACAACTCCTTTCCTGGGGATCTGGCACCCTCTTCTGGCTTCTATGGGCACTGCCCACAGAGTACACATATAAATGGCAGTCAAAAAACCCTATACACATAAAAACAAAATGGAAAAAAAAATTAATCATGAAATTAGTTGTTATCATCAGATCTGTCATTTCGGTATTTCAAGTTAGAAATAACTTTAAAATCTCAAGACTGAACAATAATTCTGAAAAATTTTCATGGTACCTGATGAACTTAAATTCCCCTTCAAGGAGCTGTGGGCCCATTTCAAATTTAAAGTGGTCTCCTACCTAGAAATTGTCAGTGTTCAAAGCTTATTTGAAGGTCTTTTAAAGTCCGGTGGTGATGGTGCCTCACACCTTTAAGCCTAGTACTCAGGAGACAGAGTCAGGTGGATCTCTGTAAATTCAAGACCAGCCTGATCTACAAAGCAAATTCCAGGATAGCCAGGGCTAAACAGAAAAACCAAAACAGAAAAACAAAAGATAGTTTAAAATGCATTTCTCTCAAACAGCTGATGATTGACTGAATTTCTAGCCAAGCAAGAAAAGTTGATTCATATATATATATATAGTCACATACATAGTATATACATATGTAAATATACTGACTTACGAAGCCACACCTCCATCCAAAATAGTGTACTAGAAATAGCCATTAATAAAAGCCAGACTTTCCAGGTTGGAGGTATTAGATGTGTAACAACTTAGATCCGTTCCCGGCTGCCTGGTGAGCACTCAGTATCTGTTGGCCAACTGCCTGTTTATTGTGGGACAAACTTTTCTTGGGGAGACTCTAAATAGGTTGTCTACTCACCCCATGTAGGGAGTCATGACAGGTCAAAGTACAGATACCACCAAACTCAGAGTTCAATTTGGTGTACCAGTGAGTTTTAATTGGAGATACTTACAGGAATATGGGGGAGGGGTTACATAGAGCAGCAGAAATGACTCAGGCAGCTGCATCACCAAAGCCCACCCCAGCATGGTGACAGCTCACGAAGCTGGGACCCTAGAGCACACTGCACAGCCGGCAGGCAGCTCAACAGGTGTCCTTTCCACGTGACTGTCCTAAACCTCTTCCGGGAAGCTCTGCTGCTTCCTGCTTCTCCCAGGCGGCTGGACTGTTCTCAGAGTCTTTGCAGCTTAACTCTGTCTCGGAGTGACTCTCTGCCTTTATTGCTTTCTCTGGCAGGGAGGGGCCTGGTGAGTCTGCTCAGTTTCAGGGACTTCCTGGAGTTATTTTGTTTACTTTCCTGTTTAAGGAGCTTCCTGCAGGATAAAATGTTTCTATCTTGGAGGAAACTGTTACACAACAGGTTCAGAATTTTTCTATCTTGGAGGAAGCTTTTAGACAACAACTTTCTGAAGGCTAAGATAGAATGAAACCACCAAGGTGAAAGTAAAGTGTCAAGTGGAAAGGTGTCCTTTGTCATCTCTGAGCCAAGGTGGGTGAGCCGAGTATCGTGTAAGCCAGCATTAATGGTTCCATGTTGCCCCAGGCCTAAATCCTGAATGCCGTCACAGCACCTACCCCAGGCGGCATTTTCCTTCTTCCCCAGGTGGGAACTTGGTTTGATTGAGCTCCTGGCAGACTTTTCTGTGCAGGTGGATAGCATGCTGCTACTGGAAGTCTAATGTCATTTCCCACTCTCCAGCTGAGCTCTGGGGTAAAGTGTAGCTCTCTTCACCTTACCTGGCTGTGGACGAGCTCTAGCCTGTAGCCTCACTTGAGGCTCTTCAGGACACAACAAGAGTTTGGGGACATGAATGTCTTTAAGAATGGGTCTCCTTATTGCTGCTTACCTACCTCTGTCTCGCACTCACATTTTGCTAGTTCTTCGTCTTGGCCCACTACCAGCCAACAGTCCAGAGTGCTGACAGGTGTCCAGGAATGGGAGCGAGCCCTCCGGGTCCGGTACATCCCTCTTGGAGGATCTGGCTTCTGCTTTATTTGAGGGTACTCTATGTCTCATAGTCTATCCTAGGTAGATAGCTCCTTGGAAAGGGTTTTTTGAAGTTGTACTCTGTGTGTCACACAAGAGATTAATGAACGGGAGGTTTTAACTTGAGTGCTTAGAATATATAGTTTTAAAATCTTTGAAGCCAATAGAAATTACCTGGAAATTGAAGACTTTCTGAGAAGTGACCAGTTGTGGCAGCTACCTCAGCCAGGCGTGGTAGCTCATGCTTATAATGTGGTCATTTGAGAACAGGAATCAAGATCAAGGTCAAGGTCATCGTTTACTACATAGAGAGTTGAAGGCTAACCTCAGCTACGTAGCACCCGATCTTTAAGAAAGAAAGAAATAAAACAATAAAATCAAAAGTGGTTCCCCCATGTTATCCCAGTAGACCAGTAGATCTTTGCTATTTTGGCCAAATATGTCTGAGGATATGTATACCTACAGTAGTTTGTATATATGTATATATGCATATAAACTATTTGGAAGCAAGCGAACATGTTTGTATCACTCCTTTCTGTCCTCACGAACAGAGCAGGCCTTCTCGTCACATGTACTTGAGCCAATAGAGGAGCTCTCTTCAGAGGAGGAAAAAGGTAAGAAACCACCAGCGTTTTACTCAAATATGGACCTTAAATCCAAGTCCGTGCTGCATATCATGCCATACCGAAAACAAGAAAGGCGTTTAGATTTGGGTTGTAGTTTTGACCAATATGATATACAGTATTATATCTTGTTCCCCTAATGTCC
The DNA here is from genome assembly GCF_017639785.1 of Mesocricetus auratus. Classification (NCBI taxonomy): domain Eukaryota; kingdom Metazoa; phylum Chordata; class Mammalia; order Rodentia; family Cricetidae; genus Mesocricetus; species Mesocricetus auratus. Next base: position 5,290,593 of record NW_024429180.1, read on the forward strand.
CTATGTCTCCTGCTTTGTTGCATTTTTTCTGCAGGTATGTAATAAATTTCCTGGTCGGGAAACTTAGGAACAAAAATCCTTTGTTGGAATATAGACATTCTGACCAGATGACAAAGGACGTGTGTATTGTATACCAGATGATGTGAAATTGTCTGTTGGAGGGTTTTCTTTCTCATAGTGATAGTCTGAAACGAACGAGGAAAATGTCTGCTTCCAAATGAGTATTGTTTTCCAGTGCTGGGTTCTACCTGGCAGCCATAGCTTCAGTCCCCAAATCACTCTCAGTGTCAGAAAAGAACACAGGATCTAAGCCCCGGGTATGAAATAGAGAAAAATAACACCCCGTGGTGGGATGGGCTGGCAAGTTTCACCTGGCTTTTCCCAAAGTGGCTTTCACATATTTTTAAAGTTTTTGAAAAATTGTGTAATTGTCCTTTGTTTTTAAAAATGTGCATCTGAGGCAGGACTTCATGTACTCCAGCTGTCCTTGAGGTCTGCGTCCTCATGCCCTGCACTCTTCCTCCCCAAGTGTGGTGACTGAGGCTGTGTGTCACAATTCTCAGGGATTTCTTTTTATTTTATTTTATTTATTTATTGGTTTGGCTTGGTTTTGTTTTAATCAAGACAGGGTTTCTTCTTCTTTTCTTTCTTTTCTCTGTAGCTTTGGAGGCTGTCCTGGAAGACAAGGTTTCTCTGTGTAGCCCTGGAACTTTGGAACTCACTCTGTAGATCAGGAACTCATAGAGACCCGCCTGCCTCTGCCTCCCGAATGCTGGGAACACTCATAAGAAGTGTTTTCTAATGTTAGATAGGTTTTGAAAACATGCTGCAATCAGTTCCTTAGCCAGGAGCAGGCATTGGATTCCCTTTAAGGGAGCATTGCAAGCAGTGATCTCTGCCTGACATGGATGCTGGGAACGGAATTCAGACGCTTGGGGAGATCGATGCACCCTCCTAACTACCCAGTCATCTCTTCAGCCATAAAATGTAAAATTTTAATGGTTCTTACAACTCCTGTGTTGATAAGATCTTACCATTTTTTTCTTATTTTTACAGAGCTACAAGTTGAAAATTAATTAGACCAGTCCTGCTCATAACATCTACATGATATATATTTTCAAGTCCTGATGTTGCTATGTTCATTATTGGCACTTTTTAAAAAATACACTTTTAATGAGGCTTGTTTTCATGTGTCTTTACAAGTTGCCCCTGGCTTTTTTTTTTTATTTACTAGTTTCAGTGGTAGCAATATGACTCTGATGGCCTTTTTTTTTCTTCCTGAGCCCTACACTGACCAACTAGATAGCAAAGTCTGTGATGCATAATATGTTCTGACTTGATTATTACCAGTTCTTAGGACAGAGTTTTTGTTTTGGTTAAGTGGTGAAATTTCTGTTTTGTTTTGACTGGTTTTGCTTTTTGTCTCTGTGGGTATGCGTGTGGTTGCAGGATTTTTGTATTTAACATGCAAACTAATTTGACTAATCTTTTTTGTACAACTTAATTTATATGTGAACATTTTGGCCCATGCTTATAATCCAAGCATTTCCTTTGAGGCCAGCCTGGACTAGAGTGAGACCTTGCCTCAAAACAAAACAAAACAAAACAAAAACGCCACAAAAAACCTTCATCAGTATAATAGAATATGATTTAATATTGGGATCAGAGAGCTGTCTGGAAAATGTGTTCAGCAAATGCAGGTGGCAGCAGCCGCTAACCGTACCATCCGCTAAGGCAGCAGAGTAGTTGGGGGTGGGGCAGGGGTGTCCCTGCAGCCAGCCTGAAAGAAGGAGCGCATGTCTTGCTGGCTTATGGCACTCGTCCAGGCCTTTCAAATGAAATGAACCTGCTTGGACACGGGATCCCAGAGTGACAGTGCATTTGTGAGACTTTTTTCCAGATCTGGCTTTGGACAGTCTCTTAAGATCCTGACCTGCCAGGCACTGGGTCTCTTTAGTAGGTCTTCAGCTACTGTGGACAGACTGAGCCTCGCTGTGAAATGTCCTGTTGCATGCTCTCTTGAAATAGGCATGCTTTAAAGTGGACGGGTAAGCTGAAGGCTGTAGTTACGGGGCTCCGTTCCAGAACCACAAAGAGGAAGGAAGAAAGTGAAATTGGAGATGGAAAATGAAAAGAATATGGCCTGGGGTTTTTTGTCTGATTTTTTTTTCTTTGTTTGGCTTTTTTTGTTTATTTGAAATCATAAGTTGTTTCACTTACTTAGACTTTGTTAACCTCTTTTCTGTTTGGTAAAGACCTGGAAGAGGAGAAATCACCCTGTTTTATGTGCACTTAGCATGTACTAAATGTATCTCCTTAAAACTTAAATGAAATTTAAATCGATTGGACTTTTTCTCTTCGTGTAATAAATTCTAACTAGGCTTAGAGACGAACTGTCCACTGACAAAACACTAAGCATTAAAGAATATATTACATCCATCTCTTAAGTTGATTAACTGTCATCTGGGTAAGTCTTAGAAGCCACCAAGTTCTGAGGCAGATTTAAAACAGTTTCAGAAGCCATGACACTTACTCATTATAAAATACTCCAAACCTGAAATTCTTTACAGATGTTTACTTTCTGTCTTAAAGTCATATGTTGTCATTCTCCACCTAGAATGAACTTGTATAATTCTCTTTAAATCTGTTTTATAATAAAACCTTAATCCAGGGCGAGAAAATGAACAGAAATTAAATAAGAAGACGCATTTCAGGAAAACCCTGAGGAGCAACCCCTCCTCCAAGAGGCTGAGGACGAACTTGGAGAAGGAGCTGGGCAAGAAGCTGAGGAGCTTTGGGATTGACGCGGTACGTTAGCTCATCTTCTGAGCGTTTGCCTGTTATGTTCCGTTATCTAAACCAGGACGCAGGAGAGGAGAGAAGAAAGTCTCTCAGCTCCGTCAGAATTTGGAGGTCGCATGCTAATTAGACTCAGGTTAGCAGAGCTGTGGGTGGCGTCTGCTACCTGGTTCATTTCTAAGACCTTCACACATACAAACTTACTTATAAGCAGAGGAATAAAACTTGGAATAAATGGCATTGTCATTTGTCTTATATAAAGATTAGGTAACTTTGTGTTAGGAGCCAGAGCCTGTTTGGGTGGCTGTAGCGCATTGATAACACTCTGAATAATACATTCTGAGATTCCCCTCATACAACTAACTGCTCACTACAGAGCCAGCACTTAGTAAATGGTAGGCTTCATCTCGAAACCAAATTGGGTCATCTGAGCCCCACATCTTACGTATAAACCCTTTGTGCTCTTAAAATCTTTATTAGAATGCACTAAGTGTATGAATCCTAACAATCTGATGAATTTATTTGTGTGCTGGTAAATACATGGGTGCTTACATAGCTATACATGCATGAATGTATATATGCATTGTATGCAAATGCATGTAAACATATACACACATTAATATATATATAAAAGCATGAATGTACATTATACCATATGCATACTTATGCATGATAAATAGATGTAGTATGTATGTGTGTGTAGATGTGTATAAAAGCGTGTGTATGTAGCTGTTTATTACAGGTGCTTGTGTTGAACACATGTATAGATATAGCTGTGTATTTATGTATAGATGCATCTGTATGCAGCTATGTGTTCATACATGCACATGTATACACATGTATTTGAGTAAGCATATGGATACATTGTGTGTATCCATGTTTGTGTGCTGCTATGTGTGTATTTAGGGGTACACGGATGGGTTTGTGTGAGAGAGTCCTTAACCACCACTCAGATGACAGCACTGCATATTTCTAGTACCCCAGAAGGTCCCCTTTACCTCTCTGTTGCCTGTGTCACCAGCTACTCTCCAGCAAGAGGTGGCAGGCACTCGCGGGAGCGGAATCTCCTGCCATGGACTATTACCCTGTGCCGTCCTGCCTCCCTCGAGGGCGCCCTAGTCCGTGGGGTGCGTTTCTGTTTCACGCACCAGTAGTCGCTTCGTTATTTGTTTCACTTAGCACTGAGCTGCATGAATCCCATGCGGTTTTACCTCCCTTCCTGAAAGTGGATGTGCGGGCTTCCATTTAGCTAAGTTTTGCACATGCTCTTTGGTGTGAGCAAGAACCTCAAAGTCAGCGTCTTTTTCCTGGGGGCGTATCTAGGAATGACTTCGCTGGGTCAAGAGGCAGGTGTGTGTATCCTCACAGCTGCTCCTGAATCGTGTTCTCAAGCGTTCCAGTCCATCCTCGACCTGAAGGGGCAGGACGGCTCAGCGGCACCGTCTTTAACCAGTTCTTGGTGTCCAGTCTCTGATTTCTTACACTCTTTGTGTGGGTGTTTAGCCGTACTAGGGCAGTGGGAACCAGGACACATTCGTGCAGATGCTCTTGAGACCAAATTTTCCAGTTTGCTGTTTCTATGAGTTTGTGTGTGTGGGGGTTAATTTTATTCAGGGCCTTATCTGTAGTTTTTCTCCTAGTGTTTAGGGACATTTTTGTTTGTTTCCTGGTTTGGGGTGTGGGGTGTGTGTGTGGTGTGTGTGTGTGTGTGTGTGTGTGTGTGTGTGTGTGTGTGTTCAGAATTAGAAAAGTTTAACTTCATTTCCATTTGAAGCAGTTGTCCTGTTACCATTGGTTCTGTGATCCCTTTCCTGTTCAGCTGGAATAATGCTTTTATTATGTGTGCATTTGGGTCTGCTTTGGACACTCTTCCTTTACCAGATCTGTTAGTTAGTTACTTACTTAGCTAGTTACTTAATTAGCTATCTAGTTAGTTACCAAGTTAGTTGGCTAGCTAGCTAGTTAGCTAACTAGTTAGTAGGTTGGTTAGTTAGTTAGTTAGTTAGTTAGTTGGTTAGTTTTTTCTAGACAGGGTTTCTCTGTGTAGCCCAGGCTGGCCTTGAACTCACAGAGATCCGCCTGCCTCTGCCTCCCTAGTGCTGGGATTAAAGGTGTGTGCCACCAACACCCGGCCATCGGTATTCTTCATGTATTTGCCCATACCGCACTAGCTAACTCATACTGGCCACTCACGTCCCTGTCTCCCCCCGAGCCACGCTCTCGCCAGTCAGGGCCATGACTGAGGGCAGAGGAAACTTGGGCACGGCGCTCGTCTGATGACAGAGATTTCTCTCCTGGGCAACAGCGTGAGGTAGTGAGGCCACCCCCGGGATTGGGGACACAGAAGAAAGGGGACAGTGTGGGGGGACGAGAGGGGACAGGGGGGGAGGGGGGAGGGGCAGTGAAGAGGGGAGACGAGCTCGTGTGTGGAACATGAACATTAAGTAAGTAGCCGTTCAAGTGCCTTTCTTCTGACCGGATCCTGTCAGACCCAGAGTTCCTCAGGTCACCTCTCTACCTACTCAGATTCATGATGGAAGGGCCATGGCTTTCTCGTCCCTGCGGGACGACTGCTGAGCTTTCCAGGTCCACACTCAGTTTTCTCTTTGGGTCCGTCGCCTGGGCCCTTGCCGCATCGGCCTGTGGGGCGTGCTCTGGCTACCTCTACCCCAAGGTCCTGTCCTCTTCACAAGGTATCCCCAGTGCCCGACCATCTGGAAATGACTTCTTATTTCTACTGTCTGTCTCTGCCTCTCCTCAGAGCACAGCTCAGCCGCCCGCTTCAGCCTTCTCAGGAGGTTAGGGCCTCTGGTGGGCCCTCTTTTTGGAATTCCTCTAGTCTTGGTAGGCTCGTTTGCCGCTTGTCACACAGCGTGGAGTTGTTGGTTAGCCAGTCACAAATAGGCACACGGGTGTTTCAAGCCCCCTTTGGAACCGGAAGAGTTTGTTATGCGGTGGGGCATCCCCACCCCCTACCTTAAATGGCCTTGGGGAGACAGAGGAACAGAGGGAACGGAGACACACGTCTGTAAGCAAAAAAAACATCCAAGGACAGTGATAACAGACTTACACGACATCTTATCCCTCCAGGACATACACGGCATCCCGTGTGAGATCCTGAATAAATCACTCAAAGCCATGCAATTAGCCAGACATGATCTAGCAAAGCAGATGCCCGACATCCAGCAAATCCGAGAATCCCTTGAACAGCAGCTGATCTGTAAAATCGAGGAGAAGGTGTCCCTGTTTTCAGGTAAGCCTGCCTGCCTCCCGCCACCCGGCACTGTGTTGCTACACATGGGAGCTAAATCTAGCAACCTTTTTATCATTTTAAATGTGTGCAAACCGTGGCACCGGGCAGCTTCTCCTACTGTCTTACTTGACATGCTGGGTCTTGGGTTGCATCTTGAGAGAAGCCCGACTCACACTCTGGGGTGGATGGATGCCTGTAACCCTAGCACTCAGGAGGTAAGGGCACGTGGGACCAGGAGTTCAAGAGTCCTTCTTGGCTATATAGCAGATCCAAGGCTGCAAGAGACTCTGTCTCAAAAAACAAAAAAACAAAAAAAATGAAGTACTGCGTCTGGATTCTGAACCCGAGAGGCAGGCTCGTTCTTTCCCGTGACACCATGGACAGCATTCGTGTCATTTGGCTTTTCTCTACTACGGAGGCAGTGGACACTCACGAACCGTGTTTCTCTTCCAGACAGGCACAATGACCCTGCCGTGACCGCCGCTCCAGCAGAAGAAGTTCCCAGAGTCACCCAGTTTCCCCCCCAAAGCAGACCACTGGCCACGCAGAGGGCTGTGTTTGCTGATAAGATGGCTGCGCCAAAGTGAGTATTTCCTACGGAAGCTGCTACAACAATACATCGCTACCTGGGGTCACTGAAACAGTGGGCATTTATTTTGGAGGCTGGATCGGGGTGCCAGAGGTCAAGTTGTGTTGCCACAGCTCACACAGTGGACCAGCTGTGGTCTCCTCCTCTTTTGAAGGCAGTGTCCTATCCGCTTTTCAGTCTCTGTGACCAAGCACTATGGCCAAAGCGGCCGATAAAAGAAAGGGTTTAATCTGGAGGCTCATGGTCCCAGAGGGTCAGAGTCAGAGACCACCATGGGGGGAGCATGGCAGCAGCCAGCAGGAGGGGGAGCCGGGGCTTTAATGGCGAGCTTCCCTCTCGATCCACAAGCACAAGGCAGAGAGAGCTAACCGCGCGCGAAGGGTTGGGTCCTCGAACCCTCCCAGACAGTCTCCCATGACACACCTCCTCCAAGAAAGACACACCTCCCAATCTTCCCAAACAGGTCCAGTGGGGACCAAGCCCCCAAATGTTTGAGCTACTAGGGGCTGTTTTCATTCAAACCACCACAGGTAGTAATCCCATCACGGGGGCCCAACCCTTTGATTCCATGTAGTCCAGGACTTCCCAAAGTCCTGCTGCTGGACACCACCATGCCACAGGTCTGTTAGGTTACAAACACAGAGTCAGTGGCAGCGAATCATATCCACAACTCGAGTGTACTCTCTGGACGATAACCAAAGACTTTTGTGTTTTCCAGAGACATTTGTGTTAGCTATATTATTTGCTTATCTGCTTGAGAAATACTTTTCTGTCTTCCTCTATTTTTTTTTAGACTTAAGAAAAATACCAAAGAAAATCATTTTATCAGAAAGTTTTCAGCTACCAAGTGAGTACTAGGAGGGGTTCTGAGGGGTGGGTGGAATGGATGTAAACTGAGTACCCCTCTCGTGGCAAAGTCAGGGCTCGCTGTGCTTAGGTAAAGCCACAGTGGTTATTCCTCAGGGTTACTGTAGCTGGAGTTTCTCTCCAGCCTGGTCCTGCAGCTGATCAGCCCCAAGTAAGCACACAGATGCTGTATCAATTATAAAACTGTTGGCCTATGTCTAGGGCTTCTTGTTGGCTAGCTCTGTCTGAATTACTTAGCCCATAACAACTGATCTATGTATTTCTGCATGGCCTTTTCTTACCAGAGAACCTATCCTCCAGGTCTCCGCATGGCGTCTCGTCAATGCCTCTCTCTCCTCTCTCCCCAGCATTCTCCTCCTTTCCTAGTCCCGCCTATCTTCCCGCCTCTGCTGACCAATCAGTGTTTTACTTATCAACCAATAAGAAGGGCGTCCCCCATCAGGTGTCTTCTCAAGTCCTTTGTGGTATATTATTTGTGACATTCTTCTTAAGTTACCCTACCATTCGGTAGCGGGTTACCACGTCACGGCCTCCGTTAAGAAAAAGGACCGCCCCCAAGTCATCTTTATGCAGCCTTGCCCAGTGTAATTGTTTTAAAAAATAAGCACATTTAGACAGGACAGATGGCATTTCGGTGACTGGGTCCATGATCACGTATGTAGGTGTCAGGCGGTATTTCGGCGTTCTGCCTTCTTGTAACGGCTAGCAAAGACTCAGACCACCTTCTGCCAGGGATCTTAGAAGACAGGAGTGTTTGCACACTCACTCAACAGCTGGCACTCATTAAGTGCTTATTTTGAGCCTAATTTTCTTTTAAATCTGTAATATGTGATGCTTTCTTGTTTACAGAATACTTTTTTGGTGTTGGTTTGTTTGTTTTTTAGACAAGGTTGCTCTGGCTGTCCTGGAACTCTCTCTGACTATGGTGACCTTGAAGTCACAGAGATGTCCCTGCCTCCTGATTAACTGGGATTCATGGCATGGAATACCATACCTGACTTAGGATCACTTTACAAATTAAATGAGAACATGTAAAAGGGTCTTGGCTCTTGAGGGCACTCAATAAGTTACCAGTATATCTTTGTTATTAGTTCTGAATGATTCTCATTTTCTGTTAGCGAGTGTAATCGCCGTTACCGGAGTCTGGGTGTCATTAAGTAGAGATAAAAAAGGGTTCATCTTTTCACTCGCCAACTTTGTGGGAAGAGCTTCCTTTCATGGGGTGCGTGTGACAGAACCAGTGTGCGCAGGCACTACAGCATCCTACGAATGTTCTTCACATGACAAATGCTGCCCTAACAGTTGGGGCAGCAATCTGTGAATCAGAAGTAATGTCATTTTAAAAAGGTAGAGTAGTTTGAGTGTAGATATGTTTTTATTCACTGAGAAATGTTTTCCTGAAGCATTTAAGAGCTAAGAATACCAAAACAGTACACATCTGGGAACCTCAGTCTATTTTAATAGCTCTGCATCATGATTGGCAGATCTGGGTCTGGGATGACGCCTCGGTTTTGCACGCAGTGCTGGCTTCATTGCCTCCTTGTCTGTGGGTCCAGGGGAGTTTCCTTTATTGTGCTTTCTGGGAATTACCTCAGGGGTCCATATCATTTTAGAAGACAGCCACATAAAATCAATATAGAGGGTTCTGGAGAAGCTGAAAAACCGAACTTCCGTTGGACCTAGCCATCTAGGCACATGCCCAAAGGACTCTAAGCCACCACAGAGACAACCATACAGACATGTTTCTTTCCTCACTATTCAGCATGACTAGGAAATGACTATCAACAGATGTGTGGCTGAGGAAAATGTGGTACATGCACACAATGTCATTTGATTCAGGAAAATGGTTAGAACCAGAAATTACTCCTAAGCAAAATATCCCACACTCAGAAAGACAAATATTGAATGTTCTCTCTCATATGTAGATCCTGGGTTTTAATTTTTATGTATGAATATGTATGTGTGTGTGTGTTTGATGTATCAGTCATAAAACTAGAAGAGTCCACTAATGGGGAAAAGAGGTACTAAGGAATGTCACAGAGAAGAAAAAGAACTAAAAAGAGGGGAACAGGATATATGTGACATGAAAGCAGAAGAGGTCTACTTTAGGGGAGAGAGGAGGGGGAGTTTGAGGGGGAGGGGGAGGGGAGGGGAGCAGGAGATTGAGGAGGGGGAGGAGGAACAGGCGGTGGGGGAAAGGGAGCAACAAAAACTAAAGTATGTATGAAAATTCAGAATAAAGCCAATTATGTGCTAAGTAAAAGAACAAAATTTTTTTAAAGAAAAAAAAAAGACATCCCTGGTTAGTAAATTCTGAAATGAGGAGACAACACCCATGTACCCCCATTTTGTTTTCGTCTTACACAGGACGCCTCCCTTCAGCTCGGAGGAGGACCTGGGTGAAGAGGACATCATCGAGGCGTATGTATCTCCAGACCTGATGATGGTGCAGCCGTCTAAAAACAGTTTGGGTAACTTCAGAAAGAGCTCCGCCAGAAGCGACACGGACTGGACAGAGGGAAATGAAATGGAGGGCTCAAATGTTTCCCCCGAAGCCCTCAGGTGAGCCTCGGCCTCTGAAAACCCAAGCGCTGGGCATCTGAGCGGGTACTGCGTGTGAGGACTGTGGGGCTCATCCCAAAGCCGCTAGAGAGCCACCCGTGTTCACAGACGGGGAAGAGCTAGTTAGGGTGCCCCAGCGCGCGTACAGCTTCCCTACAGCTATTTTAATCAAGCGCTGTAAGCTGAGTGATTTAAACAGCAGAAATTTGTCACGCCCATATTCCGTAGGCTGGGTGAGCAAGTCCTTTTCTGAAGAGCTCCGAGGGGAGATGTGTTCCGTTTCTCTGGGGTGGCTCTCCCCTCCCTGTCTCCTCGTAGCATCTCCCCGGACCAGTTCCTCTCAGTCCTGCTTTCCAGTTTTTATAAGGACTGTCCACATAGATCATGGACCACTCTTTAAATTATGTGAGTGTGTGTGTGTGTCTGTATGTGTATGAGTGTGGTACATGTACATGTGTATGGTACTTGTATATGTATGTTACATGTATGTATATGTATGTGGTGCATGTATGTGTGATTGTGTGTGTGTGTGTGTGTGTGTGTGTGTGTGTGTGTTGCCTATGGAGGCCAGAAGAGGGCATTGGATCCCCTGGAACAGGAGATAGGGTGGTCATGAGGTTCGTGCTGTGGGTGCTAGGAACTGAACGTAATTGTCTGCCCGGATAGCAGGTGCTGTTGGCCCCTGAGCCATCATCTCTCCAAACCCCAATCATATCAGCTAGTTTCCGTTCGATGGTAAATCATTTCTTGTGAAGCAGAGGCCCCTGCCAGGCTGACAGGAGCAATTCTGGAGCCTCTCCTGACTGTCCCGTTGCCCCTATAGGAACCTCCATTAAGATACAAACCGAAGATGTTGGGAGCATGGTTGTACACCAAGGAAGTGGGAATAAGCCAGTCACCGGAACGAACCCTGCCGAGACACTTGCCAAGAAGGAGGAAGTGCAAGAGTTAAAGGTGAAGCCACTTGCTAACTAATTCATCTTTTGACAGATTCATTAGTAAATATATATTTACAGCGGAATGAAAGTGATTGGTTAAGATACTAAAGGCTGGTACTTCCTCTTGACTTGTTCTTAGTATTCCACATTTAATGATCCCACAGACAGTTTGCTGTCTGACAGCAGGTGTGGATTGAACAATCTGGAATGTCCCAAAGTGCTAAACTTTTTTTTTTTTTTTTTTTTTTGGTTTTTCGAGACAGGGTTTCTCTGTATTGTTTTTGGAGGCTGTCCTGGAACTCTCTCAGTAGAACAGGCTGACCTCAAACTCACAGAGATCCGCCTGCCTCTGCCTCCCGAGTGCTGGGATTAAAGGAGTGCGCCACCAACACCCGGCATGCTAAACTTTTTAAAGCACTGGCATCTACTAAAAAATCCCCAGACTGAGATCTGAGGTGCAGCTCAGCTGAGTCTGCAGGAGGCCCCAGGTTCAGTCTCAGGCACTCACACGAAAAAGTCTCCTATTTTTGATCACACTGGATTTGGCATCTTCAAGGTTAGAGTGATTGACACCCAATAAAATGCCAAGCTCAACACCCTATCTAACTGTAAATACCTCTGGCCCCAATCGTTTCACACAAGGGCTATATTCAGCCTTCAATACAACGGTATCTGCACGCCACACTGCACAGATTTTCACAACTCTGCCATGTGTGCTGTTTGGCGTTGAGTGTTTTGCCCACGGCAGTACCATGAGCTAGAATCTGGGTTTTCTGATACCTGGAAGTAAGATAGGGACTTTAAGGGTTGTCCCCACCTGGGAGTCAGAATCTTTGGAGAGGCTGGAAAGTTTTGGATCAATTCTAAGGCCCAGAGTGTTTGTGAGCAGAACTCGGCTGTTACCATTCTGGCCAGTGGATTGTGTAGACTGAGTCCTCCAATACCGGTCATTCTTTTCAGTCCTGTAGATAGGACTGATAGGCCCCGTCCCCGCCCCCGCCATTCATCCATGGGATCAAAGCGATCTGTTGAACTTTCTTCTTTAGCTACTGTTTTTTTGTGCTAATACAAACCAGCCAGAATGTCAAATGCTGCATCGAAGACAGCATGGCTCTCTTTGGGCAAGCCTCGGTGAAAATGAGCTCCTTCTGGGGGAGGGGGCGGGGGCCTCATTCTGCAGAGCTCCTGGGTGACACTGTCTCACCCTGACTTTTGGAGTTTCCCCTCTCTACAATCCTCGTAGTCTAGAATTTTCCTAAATCCGTAATTGATACAGAGAAAAAAAGGTGATTTCTGTAAATTTGAAGACGAGGGTTTTCAGGTTCACTTCACGGTCCTATCAAGATTCCTCCATCGGGTCCTCCGCGTCGTTCCCACCCCGTCCCACAGTGCCAGCCGCTCAGCCTAAGCCTCGAACGGTGAGGGTGAGCAGAGGCCCTGTTTCTCTAAGCGTGCGAGCTATCCTCTGTGTGTCCCTTCCAGTGCGCCGATGAGGACAACTGGGACATCTCATCCTTGGAGGAAGAAAAGTCTGTGGAGAAAAAGATGGAGCAGAGGGAGCCTCCGCCTGTGAAGAGAGATCTTAGCTCCAGTCAAGTGCCAAGGGCCTGGGGCCCAGTGAACCCTCGGGAATTCAAGGAAGAAGGTTCACAGTTTTCACTCTCCTGTGTGGATGGGCTGTGTTTCCGTAGCGCGTATGTGCGCGTTTGTGTGGGTGCACATTCGTGTTCACGCCTGTGGAGGCAGAAGTCAGCCTTGGTATGGTCCCTGACAGGCAGTCCACCTTGTGTTTCCAGGCAGGGTCTCACACGGGCCTGGTGCACACCAAGCAGGCTCGACTGGACGGCTGACAGAGTCCCCCCTGTCCACCCTACTTCTGCTCCCTCGATGCCAGGGAAACAGTGGGTACCCTCGCTCGTGACCTTTCTGAAATGTGATCAAATTCAAGTCTTCATGAGCCATCTGCAAGCCCTGTACCAACCAAACTGGCTCTTCAGTCCCAGAGTGTTCCAACTTTATAAAATTTCTGCTTTTAGTTAACACTCGTCAGACAGAAGCACTCTGGAGGGGGGGGAGGGGTCATAGCTAAGTGGTAGAGCACTTAGCCAAAGCTAAAACCAAATGAGACCAAAGGACACAATTGTTATAGCCAAGATCTTGATGTTATTTTTTTATTATAAGGTATATCTGAATAACTTATTTCACATATGTATAAATTGTTTTAATTTTTTTCTGTACTGTTTCAGTGAACATCTTAATGTTATTTTTCACAATGCCCACACAGACAATCTCTTTATACAGATGCCCCTAGAAATTAGACCCTCTGAGCTTGTACATAGATGAGAAGATTCTTTTGGCATTCTTCCAGTACGCCGTCATTTCCTCTTAGGTGTTTTCCTGGGTTTTCTTCCAAGGGAAGGTTTTTTTTCTTATAACATTGTAGTCAGTGGGATGGATCACAAATGACTTTGTAAGCTGGACTATGCCCCAAAGAGCCTGGATGTAACTCCCAAGAGTCATATGACTCTCACAAAGTCACATAACTCTCAGTAGACCTAGTTTCTAAATTCAAAATCATAGTGTGTGTGTGTGTGTGTGTGTGTGTGCACGCATATACATATTTTGTTTACTTTGCTTACTTGCTTTTTTGAGACAAGATTTCAGCTGTGTTACTGTACCACCCAGGGCTGGTCCTGAACCCTGAGTCTTTGTAAATCACCATCTTGAGTACCAAGATCCCAGGTGTGCCGCTGTTACCAGATTTCAGGTGGTCACACTTGTGTCCCAAATCAGATCCATCCACCCATCCTCAGTAAGCCAATCAAAAGATCCAAACTGACAGTGAGAAACAGACAAAGTAGATTTATTCAATGTGACTGCGTTGGGAAGAGGGACAAGGATGTCATTGACCACCCGCAAGTCAACGTTTCAAGGGCCAAGAGCATCCACAACTGAGCAGTTGGTCCCGCCCACCACTGACCCATCACTGCCTGGGGTTTAGTCTCAGCCTGTGAGATGCTCGGACTTTTTGTAAGAACTGGGTAACATCTCATTCAGGGGTGGGGCCTTTTCCTCTCCCACCTGGGGGGGAACCCTCATTCCTTCAAAGTCCGTTGTTTCAACAGCCCGATAGTCACATTGAAGGGCTCAAGCTTCTCTGTAGACCATCTTCATGTCTTCTACACCAGTTACACCACCACACCCAGCTGTAACTTATGTGTGTGTGTGTGTGTATACATACATGTATACATATACACACACATATATGCCCACATACATACACACACACGCACACACATACACGCATGCATGCATACAATCAAAGCAATCCTTGTGCTCGGTGAAAGAGAAGATGTGCAGAGGGTTCCTCCATGGCATTTCTCACCACCTTTAGCATCGGGGGAGCCACCCTCCCCCCACCCTCCACCCCCTACCTCTCAGCAGTGGAATCAAACACGCCTCTCAGTTTGGCAGCTTCAGACTTTAGCTGGGATGTCCCACAGAGGCGGGGCCCTCCCCCACCGTCCCCCACCGCCCCTCATATTCCGCCTTGTGAACCGGTGCCCTTGCCTGTTCCCCTCCCCCCGCCAGTGCCTGTAGACCCCACACACAGTCAGGTCTCCCACCTCCTGCATGGTCTTCTTCTCCCCTCCAGTATGTCAGCCTCGCGGTCCCTCAGAGAGCATTCTAGAGTCAAACCAGAGTGGGCTCAGCCACCGTGTGCTGCACCCCACGGCTCTTCTTAACCGACTTCCAATGTAACCTCTCCCACCCCAGCAAAATCTGTGTTTAGCACTCACCTCTAGATAGTGAACTAGCAACGAGTAGGATCTTATACAAGCTCCTTTACTGCCCAGTTTCTGTCTGCTCCTAGTAAATAGCACAACCCCAGCACGCTGAGAACTCAATGTCCAGACACCATGCTGAACGCCAAGGGACAAGAAAAGCAGGGCACAGGCCCTGCCGCCCAGGAGCCTAAGGGCTTCGGGATGGACGGTCACAGGCCATGCCCTGTGAGGAGAGCCAGAAATGTGTATGACTTGAGGGGTGGGTTTTTTCTAGCATCCGTCCCCCCAAAGCCTGTAGGGATCAGGTATCTGACTAAACAGATTCAGATGCTGGGTGAGTAAAGACTGTCCCAATTCGGGGGGATACCCCGGTCTGACCCCAGGTTCCCTCTCTTCCTCCTGCTCTGTCCAGGACGTCAGGAAAACGATTCCAGCGCAATGAGGAGCAGCCTAATCACTGTGACAGACTGGAGTGACGTCTTGGACATGTAACCGCAGTTCCACACGTCAGAGAACTGTCCCAGCAGCCAGCAGCATTTTCGACCAACAGCCTATAAGATCCTAACGTTCCTTAGTGTTTCCCACCTCAATGAGGAGGCCCGTTCAGAGCAAGGACATCTTTTACCACACCTAACGCAGTATTGGAAACTGTCAGCTGGTCCACTGTGTAGAAACAAGATGTCCTTTAAGTCATAAAAAGTGTTTCCTGCAGTACGGTACTCTAGTGCTAAATGTATTTTTTTTCTAATTACTTTTAAGTCTTTTTTTTTTTAACTGATAGTAGGCTTTGGTTTGAGTTACTGTAGCTTTTTAAAATATGTATATAGTGTTTGTTTATAGTTTTTATGTTATAAAATTCTGTTAAGTCTCTTCAAAATTGAATTAGTGACGTCAGTGACATTCTACAAGTTAAATTGGTTGTTCCCCATATAGCAGTAAGTCTAGAATGGTAGCAATTAACTAGACCCATGGCAAGTACATGTCCTGAAGTACCATTGACCCCACTGACCTTCGAGGCCCTTCTAGCTTGTTGTGACTGACGAGTTATTTTCTGCAGTGTAATCTTCATCTTGGATATTTCACGATTGATATGCAACTGTTCTAAACACCAATGGATTTTTACGAGACGATCACTAGAAAAAGACGAGCCATTCCCGAGTCATACATGTGTGTAGTTTCTCTGTTTCCCAGAATCCACCTCACTATAAAATACCTCAGAAATAACTTACATTCTTGAACAACGATCTCAGCAATGGTCAGAAAGTTTATATATAAACTGTTGGTTTCTTTTTTTATTTTTTTTGCTTTTTTTAAAAATATTTTTTTACACTTTGTGGTACTATTAGAATTCTATCTCAGAAAAAAGGAAGAGGTAACATTTTAATAGCTTGTTGATTTGGGGTCTCCTGTCATCCATCAACAGTGCCAGTAAAGTCCTCCATTGCATCCTGTGACTGTGGCTGCTTATTGAAGATGACTCCCCGACTAAATTTATGAAGGTGCTTATACAAAGCCATGGCTTCTAACATCCTGACCTTGGAGTAAATCTCTGTGGCTACCAACCTGAAACCTATGTGTGCCCATTCCAAACCATGAAAAAAAAATCTTTCCACCTCCCCACAGGGGGCATTGTGTGCAAATGGGCTCATTTGATATGTAGGCTTGTAAAAGCTTTGGTAAATGACAGACCACGATGGTGTGACCCCAAGATAAACAACCTGCCCACGGCTCACTCCCACAGCAGGTTTTTATTGAGCCTCACAAATCTCTTTATTTCTTTCTTTATTTTGCTTTCCAAGAAAGTCTCAGCTATGTGGCTGTGGCTGGCTTGGAACTCAACCTGCTGTAGACCAGCCTGGTCTTCAACTCAGAGATCTACCTGCCTCTGCCTCCTTCCCAAGAGCCGAGATTAAAGATGTGCACTGCCCATGCCCAGCCTGAGCCTTCTGGCTCCGATTCTGTTCTGGGTGTGACTTAGGTCTTCATTCAGCTAGAATGTTGAGATGTGCTCTTTTTATAATCATGAAGACACTAGAAACCAAGAGGTATTGAGTCCCTTGTCAAAGGACACACAACCGGAAAGTAACAGGAGCCGGCTTTAGAGGAAGCCTGCTCCCAGGTTCTGTGCCGCCCGCGCCTTGACTTCTGGGACTCTGCTCAAAGCCAGCATGGGAATTAAGTTGGTAAATGTAGGTCACAAAACTCAACCTTTTAACTTACCTGTTGAGTTTTTTTTATTCCTTCTTGTGTAGACAAACCTTATATGCCCCCACCATCCGTATCCATACCTCATCCCCTGCTCCTCCTACTCCCTAACTGCTGTCTTCACCAGTTCAGTTTAAATGCTTGCCAACACAGCCCTGCTTCCACTGGTCTGTGGTGCTTAACCCACCTTTATGAAGAAAAAAAAACTCAAGTGTTAACAAGGTATGGCATTTGAAAATTTTTTAATTGTACTTTTAAAAAACATTTTTCTTTCCATTGAGTACCTGCAAACAATGTGACTTTTCCTTTTCAGTCATTCACTCCTCAGGAAAGTCACGCAGTCACCCATGTGATTCGTCCTGGGCAATTTGTAGCACTGGGCACAGGTTCCGATTCTCACAACTTGGAACCCATCCATGTTTAACCCGAGGCCACCCCAGCTCCTGTCCCGGCCCTGTCTCTAAAAGGGCTCCTCACTTCGACTCTCCACTTTACTTTTCTTCGCTACACGCAGGAAAACGCCAACTCCCTGCCATCAAGGGTGTTGTAAGTATAAATGGGCACTATCATAAACTGTGTGGCAGTGGAAACAATCACTGCCTTTGTGGGCAAGTGACATGCAGGGCCAGCCTCAGGAATAAATCTGCAGCATTGTTCCGCGTCTTGAGAAACAGCCAGTGTCTCAGTGACCTGCTGAGCGCTGGGTGTAGGACCCACAAGACAGAGGAAATGAGGGCAGCAGGCACCACTCAACATGCTCTAGAACCTTCCTTAGCTGGCTTTGGATCCAACCACCACCAGCGCACAGCTCACCTGTTGAGCTTTCAGTGTCAAGGCAAACCCTATGTAGTCTATGAGAGCCGTGCAAAGGGCAATGAGACCTTGGCCTCGTTAGCCCTCTCTTGAGCCGTCATCACGCATGACAGACAGCTTTAAAAAAGTAGAAGGCAACTCTACCCGGCAGATTTAATAACGTGTGTCTGTTTGACTTGGACACCTGGTGACGAATGTTCTCTAACTGTTCCCCATCCCATTCACAAGACACCGTCGTCGCCCACGAGCTCCTGTCTCATATGCGGGCAAAATGAGGGCAGCTCTCAGCATACTAAAGAGCAAAGTGACTTGTCAACCCCAACATTTCCTGAGCCTTGGAACTAAGAGTGTCCATGTGTATGGAATACACAGATCCTGTAGATAACCTGTTTATTTTCCCTAGAGAAAGGCACAACAGAAAGTGATTAGCATATAACCATAAGAGCATTTACATCTGTCCAATCAACAGTCTTCAAATTCATATTTAAAAAAAAAAGCCAAAGCGGTAATTACAGGAGGGGCCTTGGAAACAGTTCATGGCAAACTTGAGGCCCGGCTTGCCAGGAGGTCTATTTAGACATAAGCGTTTTTATCAAACTGTTTTGAAGGGCTTGTGGTTTTAAAATCTCCCTCTCCGCCGTGATACTTGGTCCGAGAAGACATGACAGACGTGGGACTGTTGTATGTGTAGGCCATTCTGAAAGGTAAAACACACTTGGATTGGTTCTGCTCTACACAACAGGGCCAAGGAGAAATGGCTGAGCCATTGTTGTCTGTACTAAGAGTTAACTCCTCTGAAGAAGGTTAGCGCTCATCCCTCCGCTGTCCATGTAGCCTGTGTGATGGGAGAATCTCTGTAGAGAGAACTCGGGACTTACCTGTTCCCAAAACTACTTATTAATGCTCATTTTCCTGAAACTGAGGAGGGTTAGTAGAGAAAGCCCCTCATCGATTCCTGCCTACGTGAAAATTACAGAGAAGTCAGCATGGAAAGCACACCTTGACACATGGGCTTGGCCTCCAGGGACAGACGCAGCTTTAGAACGCAGCAGTGAGGTCTTGAGAAATAATAGCTGTCCCTAACCCCTTTCCATTGCTACTTCCAATTTCCAAGACTCACACGAATCGTCCCATATGCAATGATTTAGAATAAGAAACTGCAGTGGTTCTCAACCCGTGGGTCGAGACCCCCCTCCGGCAAACCTCTATCTCCAAAAATATTTACGATTTATAAACGGTAACAAAACTACACTTAGGAAGTAGCAGTGGGATAATTTTCTGGGCGGGGTGGGGGCGGGGTCAAGAGAACATGAGGTAGTGTATTAAAGCCTTAGGAGGATTGAGAGCCACAGGTGCAGTGCTTTTCTTTTTTTTTAAACAGGGTGTTTCTCTTTCCTACCTGGGTGTCTTGTTGTTGTCAGATATTGAAAAGCAAAATATGACCCCGCCAATGATGCAGAGAGAGGCTCCTGCCCATCCAATGAAGAGAGCAGCTCCCAGCTCATACCTGCGAGAAAACAAGACAAGCATTACTGCCTGGGCGTCGGGCAGCTCACCCGGGCGACTCACCGGGCAGTCCTGCTGCCTAGGATTTACTAATGCTCACACTTTTCTTTCTACAAGCTTACAGAGGAAGAAGCAGCACGTTTGTGTTTTTCAGTCTCTCCAGCTTCCTGACGGAAAGCCAGGGTGACCAGGCCGGACCAGGTCAAAGACTGGGTCACCCGACTCCCTGAGCTTTACTTCCCTTCTCTGCCTTCACTTCGCCAAACTTTCCATCCATCCATCCATCCATCCATTCATCCATTCATCCATTCATTCATTTTTTTTTGTTGTTCCACGGGCCAACCGTAGTTAGGAAAAGGAAGTCTACCTCCACATCTGTTCTAGTTAGTTCAGTAAATGCACACAGACACCTGCTGTGTGCAAAGCATCACCACTTCAATCTAGTGGGGACATTCTTCAGAGGTGACCAGTGACCAAGCTTCCAGACGGCAGGCCGCAGTACTCCCTAGACGACCAAAGCGAACGCAGCCACGAATAGATAGCCCTTCCCCAGATGGGAAGGCGAGGTCACTTGTCAGACGGCTAGAAGAAACCCTGTCAGGCAAGGAACAACTGCCCCCTCCCCACCCAACATCAACAAAAAAGTAATGAACCACAGGGGCTTTTGTAAAAGTTCTTGTGTCTGCCCCTCCCTCTTCCTGTAGAATTGTTTGTTCTATGAAAAGGCATCTCACTTTTGCTTCGTAGACACAAACACACACTCACACAGCACTCACACACAACACACACACACACACTGCAGGACTGGAAAGAAAAAAAGCTCTCCTGGGGCATTTCAATATAAAAATGAACCCGGAGTGTGCTCCGCCCACACAGATCCATGCAGAGATAATCTCAGGAGAGGCCAAGGCAAAGAGAAGACGGGGTCCAGGTTGCCACCCTGTACAGTGAGACGGGGCAGGGCTTTGGCTTGGTGTGGAGGCTATGCAGCTGTGGGGAACAGCTGGCAGGAGCTTTTCTGGGTTCTTAGCCCATTGACCCTTCCCACTTGGCCGTGGAGGAGGGGATCTCTGCACCCTTGTACCCCAACATGGGCTTTCTATGGTGGTCTGTGTAGTTGTAGGAGTTACTGGAGCCTGGACCCCTAGCAGGTAGGAAGGGATGCTTACACAGCATCAGGGACTTGTTTTGTTTGTTTTTTCCCCACTCTGGGATGGAGTGACGCATACTCTGTCATGCGATCTCTCTCTTCTCTCTCTTGTCCTTACATCCTTGGGAAATTAGGTGACAGAGGGGGTCCAGATTAGCTGTGGCAGAACAAGTAGGGATTAGCACATCATCTGCTCGTGGAAGGCCCGCAGGCTTCTTCCAGGCTTCCGGTGTGGCAACGACGGAAACAGAGTCCAGGTAAACGGAGAAGCGCACCTTCAGGCTACACATGGGCGTATCCCACCAAGAGGGCCAAGAGTGAAGTGCTCATCGGGAGGGAAGAGGTTTGGCCAGATATGGAGTAAAGGGGGGAAGGGGGGATTTCTTAGAAGAGAAACCTACAAACCCTCATGCTATCTGTACATCTGAGAAAACTGCACAGCTCATGTTCCCCTGTCCACCCCTTTTTGTCTTATTTTCACAAGACTGTGCACACAAAAGACGCAGAGCTGAGCCCTGTTGCAGGCGCATGGCGCTTGACTCCTTTAGACCCCCAAAGCCCCTTGAACGGACAGACTGGCGGCTGCAGATCCCACCCAGACTCATCCTGTGGCAGCACAGAGGAAGGGGCCAACTCAGGACCGTTTCCCATGAGGCCATTCCCATCGGCAGCGGAACCTCATCATACATCTTTCTCTACGCCCTGGAGATTGATCTCTCCTTCAGCTGGGCTGGCTGTGGACAGCCACCTTCAAAGCATCCCCCGTCTCCTCTCTCAGCCATGGTTTTTACTGAAGGAGGATGCCAATTCCAGCTGCCACGGTGATTAGGCAAGAGTCTCCAAGCTCTTAAGAATGGCCAGTGGGGAACCAACGCCGTAGAGGCCACGAGGCCACACAGCTCAGCGCCGTGGCCTTCCAGAGAGGAACATCACAGCGCACGAACACACACAGGGCAGCAAATCTCTTCATTAGTTCACAACCATCTCGAGACTTACCGAAGGGACTTGGGGAATGGTGATCTTAGTTTATATAATAACAACAGGCTCTTTAATTTAATTCTGAGACAAGGACAGGGCTAAGGGATCTCAGGAGGACTTCAGACTTGCTGTATGTCAGAGGGCCACCTTGAACTTCTGATTCCCAACCTCTACCTCTGGAGTGATAGGATTACAGGTGGGCCAGCTTGCTTGGTTTGGGTGGCGAACTGGGTAGATCCCAGGGCTCCTGGCATACCACACCAGTTCTCCCCCAAACTGAGCCGCATGCCCAGACCTTCATTCCATCTTTAAAATACATGTTACTTCTCACGTATGTAGGATCACGTCCAAGGGGATTTTTTTTCCATTTGATTTCCATTATAGATCTTGCCTAACCCTTCAAAGCAGTATCTGGAGTTGTCTTTAGAGACCCTCCATCACTCCCCTCCCTTAAAAAAAAACACACATTTGATGTGGTGACTTGGGGTTGTCCCAGTCTCCCTCGGCAGGGACCACGGCTCACACCTGCCGTGCATGTCATCGGCAAACATCAGCTGGGATCCTTCAAAAGCGGCCTTGAGAGAAGAAAGGCCAATATAACACCCACCTAGGTCTGCTTCCAAGGCACACGTCTGCCTCTCGTCTGCCTGGAAGTGTTTTCTTGACTTTTGGTAATGCTAAGAGACTGATTTCAGCACTTCAGGAAGATTGTCCAAATTTCAAATTATCCGTTGAATGCTCTTTTTTTGTTAGCAATATCCACTTGTCCCTAAGCCAGCTGTTTCTGCTCATGGTGTGGCCTCCCTGTTCCCATCACCACCATTCCCTCCTCATGCCGGAAGAATATGTAGGCTGCAGCCCACACAGACCCATAAGTGTCAGGGCGAGGACAGAAGTTAGTTTAGAGATAAACTTGTCAGGTTGTTGCCCCCCCCCCGTGTAATGTATTTAACACATTTCTGTCAGAGAATGTGACTTCAGCAAGCCACGACTGGGGGATGGATCTATTTCTACCAGAAAAATTAAAGCATGGGTTTACTGCTTAAAAGTGTCCTCTCCCGGATGTTCTCTCAGCCTGGACACACGGGGGAGGGCCTAGGCCCTGCCCAGATGATATGACAGACTTTGGAGATCCCCCATGGAGGACCTCACCCTCTCTGGGGAGCGGAGCAGGGATGGGATGGGGAATTGAAGGGGCTGGTGGGGGAGCGGGGGAGGAGGGGAGGGATAGGGACCTGGGATTGACATGTGAAGCAAGCTTGTTTCTAATAATTTAAATTTTTGTTTTTAAAAAAGTGGGAAATAAAACAAAATTGAACCAGGATCTCTTCCCTTTGTTTACATGCCTTTTCACTATTCTTTTTGGGCTCAGCACACAGTGTGATGGACCTAACAATAGAATCCCTTAAAGAGCCATGTCTGCACCAACAGAGGTGACCTCGGCCCTCCCAGATACACAGACAGCGTGGTGTGCGTGAGCCATGAGTGGCAGGACTTGTGCTTGGCTCTCTAACACACATTGTCTTTCCAACCTCGTGCAACCCGAGGTGCGGGCATGTGCAACCCCGAGGTGCGGACATGCGCATCCCCATTTTGCAAATGAGGAAACGGAGGCATGAAATCACTTGTCCCGTAGTTAAAGTCTTCCACTGTGATCGCAGTCCTGGGCTCTTAACCCATTGCTCTCACAGTAAATGAGTTTATGAATATTTTAAAATGCCAGTCATTGAGAAAGTCTCTTGCCCTCCCTGGCTCATTGAGTTCTCAGTGGCCCCAGAACTGTGGGGTGTGGAATTTTTTCCCAAATGCCCTGGGGCTGTCTTTTGGCCACCCACAAGAGGGTGAGGGACTCATTAACCAGGGTGTTGCTGAGCAGCCCCCTCCAAATATAAAGTGGCTGTAACAGGTGGAAACACCTCATCCTCTTAGGGCCCACAGAAAAATGGGTGACCTTGGCGAAGGTCACAGGTCGTTTCAGAGTGCAGCGTGCCCTTGCTTTAATTCAGAATGGTAATAACCAAAATAAACATGCCAGTTTTACCTTAACTCGAAACAGCATGTCTTGGGGAAAAACATTAAAAATCTCCAGACAGAAAATTTGCATGTCATCCACGTAAATACTTCAAAACTGAATCCCTTTGGTCAGTCAGCTTCCTAAGACACCATTGTCTGATGCAAACACCCCTGCCATATATAATCTAAGGGCCGCAAAACTGCAAGGATACATTTGTATAAATGGGTGTTCTCTAGGGATTACCCATACACACCTTCACCCCAACACGGCATCACTCCTCAAGTTGCTGGGTCAGAGATCATCTGGTCCCCCTCCCTTCTGTAAGATGCCCCCATCTCTTCTGTTAACAGTTCCCACCCATGGGCTGGTGTCCCTCAACAGTGGCCGGAGGCTCCCAACCGGCAGCCAAAGCAGGACAAGAAAATTTACATCCCATGCCATGGGATCTCCATGGGGAATTCTCAGATTTGAAAAAACGGAAACAAAAAGGGACTTTTAGATTTCACCCTTTGGGGAGAGTTCTGATTGTGAGAACTTTCCTTCAGCACAGTGTGTCCTGCTGCTTTGGAGTCTAGAATTCTGCCGACAGCGATCTCTTCCCGCGTGCTGCCGTAGCCTACGGCTGCTTTCACCTCCATTTTTCTTTTTAAAAGATAAACACATTGCAGAGATTGTATTTAACTCATTAAAGAATTAAGAAAGCAGATGGGTGCTAGAAATTATTCCAAGGTATAGTAAGAAAAAAATAAGCTACCAAGAATGCTGAGGTGAATTAGATGTAAAACTAACTGAAATTTGGTAGCTCTGATCAATATTTTCCCGGTGTGTTAATTTTTTTCAGTCTTCATAACACTGTTTGTCTGTGTTACTTCGATAAGGCAGCTGAATTAACCTACGACCCCCAAAGAACACAGGGCCCAGGTTTTCAGACTCCAGGCTCTCAACACTGCCCTGATTCAGAGGGCTTGCACGCACCGGTCAATCAGCGCATGTCTTAACAGACACTTGCCACATGCTCGTGGGAATTTAAGAAGCCGTTCACAGCAGAACTGAAAGCCATGTTAGCCGAGGCGAATTATAATTCAGTAGAACTGTCTCATGTCCTGAGTTACACCATTCCTTTCAAAAACAAATCCATTACTTAGCAACGCCAGCGGCACTGATCTCCTCCAAAAGTGTGGATAGTTGGGGTTGGCCTGCTCTGAAGCGGGTGTGCTGAGTCACGGTGCTCAAGGTGTTCAGTGACATGCACAGAGCTCAAGGTGTTCAATGACACCTTCAAGAGTGGCCAGCCAGGAAGCACAATGCTCCCTGTCTGGTCTAGGGCCAGCAATTGTGAGCTACCAGCAGAGCCATAGGGTGGCACAAAGCAGGAAGGGAATCCATCCATCCCCCAGAGGCGTACTCTCCCAGGGTCAGAAGTATGACCAGTGACCCCAGCTAAGAACCTAAGCAGCAGTGGAGAGGCTGCCTTAAATGCCCATGCGTACTAGGGATAAATACTGATCCACTACCAGAGGCCCCATAGATTGCCCAGACTTCCAAACTGACATCCTCCTTCAGGGGGTCTGGAACAGTCCTATGTTGGTTTCCTAGCTTTCAGTCTGGGGTCCATGTGCTCCTCCTTGTTCAGGTCAGCTGTTTCTGTGGGTGTCTGCAGCCTGTTCTTGACCACTTTACTCATCACTCTTCCCTCTCTGCAACCGGATTCCAGAGTTCAGTTCAGTGTTTAGCTGTGGGTGTCTGCCTCTGCTTCCATCAGCCACTGGATGAAGGCTCTAGGATGGCATCTAAGGTAGTCATCAATATCATCATCGGAGAAGGGCATTTAAGGCAGCCTTTCCACTGTTGCTTAGATTCTTAGTTGGGAGCCCATAGAGGGTTACTCTCTCAGCCTAGAAACTTGGAGGGAGGGTCTAGGCCCTGCTCCAAATGATATGACAGACTTTGAAGATTCCTGCATGGAAAGCCTCACCCATCCTGGGGAGCAGAAAGGGGATGGGATAGGGGGCCGGTGTGGGACAGGGGAGGGGGGGGGAGAGGGAAGTGGGATTAACGTGTAAAAGAAGCTTGTTCCTAATCTAAACTTTAAAAAAATGGAAAAAAAAAAAAAAAAGAATGACCAGAGAATGGAGGGCTAGGAACTGAATTGTCAGAGCACCAGGCCAACTGACAATCACGCCACAGGCCAGTCAGTAAGAATGAAATCGGAGTTGGCCAACATTTGCTATTCTTGATGCTGGTTAAAAGCATCCTGGGGATTCCAGTAAGCAGAGGTGACCTCTGGGAGTTCTGAACAAAGGGAAGTCACGGAATCACACCTCCTTAACGCGTAACTTAAGGTGGAAGGGTTTGCTTTGCTCTCGGTGTTGAACACCTCCGCGTAATCTCCCACCCAAAACTCCTTTTCAACCTCAGCTCACTTTCCCAATAGCCCTGTGAGCATCCCCGCAGCCACACTTGATGACGGAGGTGGAAGACAGGTCAAACAACATGGCGGGGCCACTTGCACACCTGTGAGGTCGGTATTCATCCTGAAACCAGCAGGAGAGAGTTTATCCGAAAGCAGATCTTCTCCTCTCCGGCCCTCCTCCCCTCCCACACCTCCTCCTCTTTCTTTTGCTCCCTCCACCCCACGCCTCTCTCTTCTCTGCTGGGGTTGGAGCTGGGCCATCTTCGCGTTGAGCACAGGATCTACCACTGAGCCGTATCTCTCCAGCATGGCAAGCAACGATTTCTAAACTACTGAACAGCCACAATAGTGAAAAGGTTTTACTTTAGCATCGTCGAAATCCCAAAGGTATCAAATCAAATATGCCAGGAATGAAGAGTATTCTGCAGTAAAATTGAAAAGGAAAAGCCTCGAGGCTAAGACCCAAGCATGAGACTCTTCAAGCGTCAATGATTCATCTCAAATGGCCCCATGGCAGGGAGTCTCAGGCCATACCATCCTGTCTGTTTACACGGATCGTGGTTCCAGGCTTCAGTAATGATCTGAAAAGCTCTTTCTTTCCACCAATCATTTGTCACTGGGAACAGTTTATTTAAGAAAACAAAAACGAGACGTTCAGGAAGTTAGTGGTTTGGACAACAGAGCAAGGATAAGAATAATGTTATCATGTGGGCTGTGAATCTTGCTTTGGCGTGCCTATTAGCATAAGCTTGTAGGTGGGTAGTTTTTTCCTCTCTTTCAGATTTGTTAGGTTTTGTTTTAATAAAAGGGAGGAAGTTAACTTGAAATTGCCCAAAGGAAAGAGAAGGGGATGTGTTTCAAGTCTCTGTTAAGGCCCAAGTTGGACTTGTCGAAACAGAATCTTCACATGGATGAAAAAAAAAAAAATCAAAGACAAAAGTTCGGGGGAACAGCAAAACCACAGACACAGAGTGCTGTTTAAAGTACCATGATTCTGCCAAATGTAAGCTGTAAGAAAACTGTTCTCATCTGTGTTGGGAAAAGGATGTTTTAGACTAAACAGCCGCTGAAGAGACTGCTCAGCAAGGTGACTACTGGATTCTTGACCCCAGCCCCACCCGTGAGGACACTCAAGCTTTTCTCATGAATAAAGCTACAACTGGGTTCCTTGCACACAGCAGGACTTTGTTGATAAGCTTAGTCGTGCTTTCCTATCTTACGCAGCCGAGGTGCGGCATGAATGAGGGTTAGCGTGGAGATCTGAAAAGCCGGAGAGAAGGGCTGTGACACTCAACAGCAGCAACAAGCCAACAAGAGAAAACCACATTCCGAGGCCTGCCCTATCTGCTCACACACTTCAGGGTCCGGGTTCCAGGGCCCACCTATGTGCTAGCATACTTCAGGGTTCGGGCACAAGAGTACAGTTCACACCAGACCCTGTGGCTGGCGAACGAACAAGCTGTCTTCCTGCGCTCCGCCCAAGGACACGGATATGTGGGATCACACTGTTCACTGTCACACCTTCTAGGACAGCCACTGGGGAGAAGACACTGAGTGGCGACCGTGTAGTCCAGCGTGTAGCGTTCGCAGGAAGAGGAACACGACTGTGCCCCACAGGAAGGCTTTGCTCAGGTCTGAAAGGACCAGGTCTCTACAGCAACTGTCACTCGGAGGCACTGTGCTAGGTAGACGAAACTGGAAGAGATACTTTCTAACCTCAAGAAAGTTACACAATCCAGTCTGTTAAGACATCAAAGAAACTGCCAGAACCTTCCTGCAGCTGCCTCTCCAAACCTCTGTTCGCCTGTGCGGTTCCCCTCTGTCGGCAGAGCCAGGAGAGGCGACCACCACACACAGTCAAGCACAAATAAACTTGAAATCAGACAGGAAGTGTTAGATTCTAGCGAAGCAAGCTGAGAACGTTCTCTTCCCTCAAGAAGCCTGGTCAAAGTCTCGCTCTGAAGAAGACTTTTCAAGAGCTGTGGAACACACCGGTGTCATTCTGTGTTGGGAGCCAATGGGTAGCTTTTTGGTTTTTCTAATTTCTATCACCCACCTGCTCCAAGAAGGCACCAATTAGAAACCTAGAACACCGGGTGAAACCGCGATCCTCATTGGCTGGCTTTTGAAAGCTCACTAAGCTTACACGACGTCTGCATTCCTGTCACGCCTCTTTAATTAGCTAGCATGTGGTGGTACGTTTCTAATTCTCAGGTCTGATCATTCCTGGAACCGACTAGAGTTAATCGAGATTGTGAGGTCCTAATCTTCACATCAGCGTTTGGTGTCATGTACGTCTTTGCACATTTAATTTCCAAAATTAAGCAAGAAGCTGAGCCTATACTCCTAGCATTCAGGACATGAGGCCGGAGGCTGATGGGTCATGGCCAGCCTGGGTTACATAACCAGACTGTCTCTCAAAAACATGAAGCATAATAGAGAAAAAGTGAGGAGGGCATTGAAAGATCAGGACACGTTTTTCTAACATAGATAGACAGAAGAGTATAATTCAGATTGGGTCCGAGGACAATGGTTTTTGTTTGTTTGTTTCCTAACTAATAAAATTTCTGAATGGGAACTATTTTAAAATAAATGTATGACACAAAGTTTAATAAGAAAGTACGTGTAGCACCCATAATGAAATTATGATTATAAATTGCACATTTTAAAGCATGTGTTCTACAGAACCTTAATCCTGATTTGAAATGTGGAAGCTCCTGTCAACATATTACTTGCCTTCTCTGTCCCCTGGATTCCAGAAAGAGAATCCCCAGAGAGAGTCCTGCTCCATAAGGGTATTGAAGAAGTAAGATAACTTGATAGGATCCAGGCAATGCTATGCTTGCATATGAAGGGATCAAATGTGCCAATATAATTTCCATTACATATCACAGATCCAGTTATTCTGATGTATACATTAACTGCATTTAAGAGAGAATTAGAAAAGCAACTTTCCGAAGACTGCTAAATGCACTAGGAAAAAGCAATGCCCATTTGACCAATTATTTCTATACTTAACCTTTAAAAAATTTATAATACTTTTCTCAAGTCTGAAATATAATTGCCAGCATGATTGACAGCAAAACACACACCCTTACACACACACACACACACACACACACACAACTTCCTATAGAAGTATGTGAGGATAGTTTCGTGAAGACAAAAAAAAAAAAAAAAACCAAGATTTGATATATGGTTGGCTGTTTCTCATCTGGTACTCTGGTATCCCTGGGGTTTTTCCCAATCCAAAGCAATAAGCCTAGGGCTGCTACAAAAAGCAGCAGCCCATAGCTCACAAGCAATAACCAGACAACAAAGGCACTCACCTGCAGATTTGAGCAGCCACACTGGGGGGGTGGGGATGGGGTGGGTGGGGTACATGGCTCCTACAGCACAGTTGAGAAACCTCACTGTGTGTAGTCTCTTCATAAGGGTTAGCTAGGAGGAGCAGATGTACCAGGCCCAGAGACTAGCATTTAGCAAATACTGTTCTGATTGAACAATAAAAGCCTTCCAATGCTTCATCTTCATAACTTAACATTCCTCCCATCTTACTTCACTCCAACTTCTCCTGAATTTCCCTTCAGTTTTTATGACGTAAAGACGGATGAGTTTCTCCATCCTAAATCCCTGCTTTGACCTATTTAAAGATAACACACGACGCTAATGAAGTCTCTGAGCGCATCTTTCACCAAGGTGACCCACGAACTTGCTGCCAAGAGAGTACCACTTACCAACAAATTTCATTTTTCGAAAGCGGTGCGGGAAATCTGTGTCCTAACCTAAGACATTTACTTGTGTACTTTTTCCGAGAGCTAGAAACACACAGAATGAAAACAGCACTTACTTTTGCTCCATGAAGAGAGGATCAAAGAATTCTGTTGTGATTTTGTTCGCATACAGGGAACAGCCTGTCATGGAACACAGACCTGAAAAATACCAAAGGGAGGCAAGTGTGGCAGTCAGCGCCGTGTCATCGACACCCTGCGGTGCCTCGTTTGGGGGATGTTGCTATTTACCTGACAATATGAAAACAATCCCAGCCAAGCAAGCAGTTTTAGCTTTGGCTTTGTCTGAGCCTCCGACTTTGGTACACTTCATCCCGAAGAGTGCAAAAATGGAACCGAAGAAGCCCAGGCTGACCGCAGCGATCATGAGTCCTCTACACGCCTGGATATAGCCTGCAACCAGAGCATGCCATTCACGTTAACGTCGGATGCGCAGCTCTCCAGAGAGGGAAACCTCACTGTGCACGGACACTCGGGATGGTGTGCTATACTGTCTTGGGGAGGGGGGAGGGGACAACGCAGCGGTTAACTCAGGCAGCGAGGCGGGTGCGAAGGGAACGCACGCACATCTACCTCAGGCGCCCGTTTGACGTCACGCACTTTAAGGCTGGCCTTCTGTGTAGCCTCCGGCTGGGTCTTTAAGTTACCCCTGTTTTTGCAAAGGAGGGTGAGGCACGCAGAGGCCCTGTGATTTGCTGCAGGTAAGTTAGCGCACGGAAGGAGGGAATCCCACCCTGGAGAGGGTTCTAAGTTCATGACTCACTGCTTCCCATTCTGAACTCCTTAGTGTCCTCACCTTCGCATGGGGCACTGGGGTGAGTCTCTATAAAATCAGAGCCCTTACAACTGGGCAGCAAGATGTCCCAAAGGGCCAAGGCTGTCAATGGAAGCTTATATGAGAGACTAGCCAGCATGTGTTAGGGACCCCTGGTGCGGCTGAATTACCTTAGTGACACTGCGCAGTCATTGGGGCGCATATAATAAGATTGGGCTTAAGGCAATATTGCCTAACAGAAGAGTAGTTTACACTCAAGCCAACTGTTTGCATGTAAATGAGTGCCTCGTGTTGGCTGGCTTGTTCCTACAGAACCATTCACGTTCACAGCCAGGTATCTTGTTTTGCACAGCTGGGGTGATGACGAACCAGCAGGGCTTTAGGCCAGGCACCGACCCGCTCTAAATCAGCAGAGTTCAACGTCAGGCACCATTCCCGCACAAGCCACTCCATCTCATTTGAAACAGCACTGCGCGAGGGGGGGCACATCCCAGTTGTAGGCACTCGTGATAAGCAGATGAACGCACACGAGCTTTACTTTGGGAATTAAGCCCTCCCATAAAAACAAAACAACAAAGAACTCCTTAAGAGCAAGCATAAGCAATAGCCGCCTATCATCATTTTGCTCTCAAGCAAAACCAATGACAATCAATAGTAGTAACCTAATCGTTATCAATTTGTGGAGGAAATGTTGGTGGCCTCCAGTCCCATACTTCTCCGGAAAAGAATGGAATTTAAAGTTTGAATACTGTTACTAAGACCCGGTGTTGCAAAGCTGGTCTTCCTACTTAATGTGACTG
Organism: Mesocricetus auratus; assembly: GCF_017639785.1. Lineage (NCBI taxonomy): Eukaryota > Metazoa > Chordata > Mammalia > Rodentia > Cricetidae > Mesocricetus > Mesocricetus auratus. Next base: position 5,321,834 of record NW_024429180.1, read on the forward strand.
ACACACCCTGAGCCCCCCCAGAAACACAGCTCTCCCAGGCAAGGCCCTTCGATTTTATGGTGTGAAGTCAATTTCGCCGATGTGGAGGTTACCAAAGACAGCAAAATAAACTTATTTTTATTGATTTGGGACAATGGAGGATTCTTTTGTTAACAATAACGGTGCTGCAAAGCTGTCTGGGTTTCTGATACTAGTACTGGATCAACTCTGTTTTCAACTTTAGCCACAGCAGGAGAGCAGAAGCAAGACCTCTCACCGCCCTGCAAACCCCGAGTGTCTGCAAGGATAATCAGAAGTGCTTTCCTGTTCTCCACAAAAGCTACAGGCAGCAAAGAAGGTTGCATTTAGCTTGCTCTGAATGCAAACCCTAAACAACCAAAGTGGAAGGATAAACACACACGCACACACACATACACACACGTGCACACACAGGCACACACACGTACACATGCACTCACACACACACACACAGGTACACACAAATGCAATAGTGTCCTTTATCAGTGTGGGATATGTCTTGTTTCAAAACTCCCATGAAATCACAAATAATACTGAACTCTATACACCAGTTTTACTATAAATACATGAAAGAAAATGACAGATTAGGTACAGAAAAAATAATGAAAGCAACTATAAAGCTGGGCTTGGGGAACACAGGCCTGAAATCCCAGAACTCTGATAGGTGGGAAGGTGATGAATTCAAAGCTGGCCTGGGCTCCAGAGTGAAACACTGTTTCAGAAAAGAAGAAAAAAGGTAATTAGGTAAGACAGCATAGTTAACAGCTTGTTTGAATATAATGTATTCAAAACTTCTAGATTATTTAATTTTGGGATTTTCCATTTAGTATTTTTGGGCTATAGTTGACCATAGGTCATTGAAGCCCAGGAACGAAAACCACAGGAAAGGGAGACTTCTATGCGTAATATATATTTAGAAAAAGACAGAAAGAATCTTTTTTTTTTTTTTTTTTTGGTTTTTCGAGACAGGGTTTCTCTTGTGGCTTTGGAGGCTGTCCTGGAACTCGCTCCATAGACCAGGCTGGCCTCGAACTCACAGAGATCCTCCTGCCTCTGCCTCCCGAATGCTGGGATTAAAGGTGTGCGCCACCAACACCTGGCAAGAATCATTTCTTTAGTATGAACCATAGTCTGCAGTTGCATCCTCTATCTTACAGGCTTTATCATCAGCAGACAGATGGCCTGGGATTTACCGAGGGCTAAGTTCTACAGTCTGGTCATTCGGAACAAGGAATGAGTTTCCGGCATGGCAAACGGCAGCTAGAATACCAGTCCAACCCAGTCAGCTTGCAAGGCAGGGAAAACAACAGTAGTCTTTACACTTCAGAAGCAACTTTCTCCCAGACCCTCCCATCCTGAAGTCCCCTCTCTCTGACCTTCCCTGGCCTCTAGGCACAGGGGCCAGAGAGAAGGGGGACAGGAGATTGTCACGCTGGCCAGCTCTGGTGCACCTCACCCTGGCTCCAGAACACTAATAATAATTTGCTGACTCTCAGCAAGCACTGAAGACAATAGCTGGCCTGGTTTTTCTGTAATGGGAAGCCAAGACAAGGGGGAAAAAAAACCTCCCCTGCTGGCCATGAGAGGCATCGGTGGCTGTGGTGCTTGTTAATTAGCCTGAGGTCTGTAAACCGGGGCCTGCCGGTTCCAGAATCTTAGGCCTCTAGTGAGTTCCAGCAGCAGACTCTCAGAATTTATCTTTCTGCCAGGCAGGACCTCTACAGCCAGCTTTTTAACAGCTCCCAGAGGGCAAACTTAGAAGTTACACCCTCAAGGGAAGTGCTAGTAGAAACCTAGTCAAGGAGGCCATTATTTTTGACAGGTCTGATTTACTGACACCGTTAATAGCTAATTAACACATTAAAGTGCTGAGGCATGAAAGGATTTACTTAGAAGTTCTCAAGGTATAATTTATAGTTCTGAAAGAAATGGCAACCCCCCCACTAGCAAAAAAAAAGAAAAAGAAAAGAAAAAAAAAAAACCAGGATGGCTCTGGGAGGGGGGTAAACTCAGCTGAGGAAGGCCAAGTGTTCTCTGAAAGGAATATGGGCTAGCCGTGAACAGAAACCACCAGTTTCTTCAACCATGGCATTCTCAAACAGTAGCTGGGACCTAATGACTTCTGTCGCAGGAGAACCTTCAAGGGAACCCTTGAAAGTTAGATGCCTGCTCAGTGATGCGGCCTTTATTACCCAGGGGTCTCTCTGAGTCTCCATTTCTCATCTGGGAAACAGGAACAGGCCCAGGGTGCATGGTAAGAGCCCAGAGAAGAATTCCTTCTCCAACACCGAGATGGCTTCTGGGCAGATGTGAGTGGCGGCTGACACAGGACACAGAGCCCAGTCTGGAGTCAGCTTTGCCGCACGCACCCTGTGTTTCCCAGAGGGAAATCTGGGAGCAGCAGTGGTTCCCCCGGAGGATGACAAACCGGAGCTCTGACTTCAGATAGAATATTCTGTTTACCACGACACAAGACAGCAAGAGCCACCAGCCTTCTTCTCTCTTGGCATTTCTAATCTGGAGCCCGTGCCTGGCTTACGCAGGGGAAATGGTTGTTCTGGTCTGTAGACACTAGGACAGTGAGGGAGCTTTCTCCTTCCCCTTCAAATACCAGGCCCAGCTCCCAGCATCCCCTGCCCTGAGAATGCAAGGTAGAGATGAGGCAGGGTTGGAGTTTTGGGGGAGCGTGCTGCTCTGGAAGGTTCCACTTGAGGTCGGGGAGCAGAAAGCAACATCTTTTGGGTGAAAAAGCAGCTGTGCCCGGACCCTCCTGGGAGATACAGAAGACAGGTTTGTCTTCTGTCATTGGACACATCCTATTGCCCCGTAGAGGGGGGAAGTCACCAAGGGAAAGACTGACAGTTGAAATTATGCCATCACTTTCAAAGTTCCTTATGACACAGGAAACTTAGACAAACAGTGGGCTCAGGTTGCACCGAGGAGTCAAGGGTTTGCATACAAAAAATAAAACAAAAAAGTAGAAGAAGCAATACAACTATTGTCATAAGACACACATAGAAGGAAAAGAAAAACGAAACAGCCGATAAATAAGACTCATGGGGGAGAAAGGGGGCTAGGGGGATTCTGAGTGAGATGGCAGTGGGACCACAGCTATAACGTGTCACTCTGGGCAGGGACATCAGTGAGAAAATGGCAAAGCAGCTGTCCTTACACTCATGGTGGAACGCAGTTTGGCAGAGTGAACCGAATATTAAAATCCACGTTCCGGTCTGGCGGATAGAACAGTGCACAGAAATAATACATGCACGGGAGGAGTCGAGTATTAACGAGCTTCAGTAAGGCACCGATGGGAGGGAAAGTTGGAAAGGGTCCCGTGTCCACCAGGGTAAATGGCTTGAGGGAACCCGTCTTTCCAAACTAATATGCAGCAGCTAGAAAGTTGTTTGTTTTTTTTTTCTATCTGTAACAACTTCAGAGACGCTGTTAACTTAAAAACATTGTGGAACTCGCCGTTTCTGTTTTTTTTTTAAATATCATTTTCCGGTCACATGAGCATGCATATATGCATCCATGGGTGGCAGGTAACTAACCCCACTCAAGGCCTGCCTACCTCGAGGTCTTGATAATGAGCACCGTGTCTCAAGTCCTCCTCAGTACCCAGCCCTACACACAGGTCATCCCTTCACAGCAGACACACAGCAGGGACAGCCCACTGCTCTGTCCTCAAAGCTTGAAGGAGTATTTCTTTCTCTCTCCTCTTCCTCGGGCCCCCAACAGTCCTGAAGAAGGACACATACTTATCTAGCAGGCCATGGCAGGCAACAATAGAGTTACAAACAGAGCAGTCCTAGAACATACTGTGAATTCTGTGCAGTTCCTGAATGCAAACCACAGAAACAAGAGCTGGTCTGCTGTCTCCTGACTGTGTGCTCTCCTGAGCACAGGGACTCAGGCGACTTGTTCTTTACAACAGGGCCCAGCCCCAAGTGCCACCCTTCCACAGCAGGCCCCTAGTCCCTTATACCAGTTTCCATCAAACACTGAATTGAGCAACAGTTTGCTTTTTGTGGCAAGCACTGTCTTAGGGGGATCAAGTCTTCTATTTACCCAGCTATGCAAATAAAAGCGGCAAGAGAAATAATAAAGAAAAGGAAGCCACCTCACATTTAGAGGTGATGCAAACGGGCTCTTCTTAAATTTCTGCCAGAACCCTTTTAGTCGCCTGTAAAATTCTGGAAGCGCCTAGAACTTGAGCAAGCACTGTGCTGGTGCTGAATCAACTCTGTCAATCTCTGTCTGCAAAAACAACCAAGCGAGAAAGACCTAGCATGCACTCGCAAAACTTGGAAGTGTGCTCACTCGTTCTGCGGACTCCTGCTGGCCACCATTCCCTGCCCTCTACAGACACTTCACCCCCGCGTGGGCAGGGGCTTTTCATTTTCCTGAAACTTAGAGGAAGCACTAAGCACAAGCTATAAAGTTTGTAGGAGGGATTTTAAGGAAAACAGCAAAAAGCTTCAATATGGTTATTTCTCCTCTCCTCTGTGCCTGGCTTTTCAAAGACTCAATGAACCGGCTAAAGGGATCTCAGGGCGAGCCTTAATGGATCTCCGTGGTGTCATTTCAATGAGAATCAGCTTTTGATGGGGGGCGGGGAGGTTTGCAAGCCCCGGAGTCCCAACAGTCCCAGAGGAAGGAATAGCCTTGTCGCCCTCAACCACCTGAATTGACCCTATGCTTCCCCCACCAATGGTTCCCAGGTTCAGCAGGCGCCCCACCGGGCAGCGAGCTTCGCAGACCCCCCCCCCGGGTGGGGCAGAGTGGGACCCGGCCTCCCTCCCGGGGGGGGTGGATGTCCCAGAGCAGGTTCCTAAGAGGACGCGCCCGCCAGGAAAGCCAGCCAGGAGCAGGAATGGGGACGGAGGGGGGACCCCGAAGGGATGCAGACCATCCAGCGCCAGCATGGAGGGGAAGTCCTTGCAGTTGGCGACGCCGGTGGAATCGGTAACGCACATCTTCCATAGGTTGGCAAAATAGGTGGCGGTGGTGATGACAGTGCCGTCGATGGTGGACACCTTCCAGTAGTCGGTGGGCAGAGTGGAGGACACCAGCACCCAGCCCGAGATGGAGACCGTGAAGGCGATGATCTCCAAGGCCGTGCTCGCCATGCCGCCCCGCCGCTGCCTGCAGCCGCTCTCGCGCTTGCTCCCACTCGGCTCGGCGACCCCCCGCGCACCAGCCCCGAGGCTCCGCCCCCAGGTCACCGCCTCCGGCCCGCCCACTGGGCACTAGAGGGCACAAGCCGACCCGCACTCACGCCACTACCCGCCCGGGCACCCTGGGGGCGCGCGGGACGATTTGGGGCTCGACCTCCTGGTTCCTCCCAGCAGCCTGCCGGCCGGCTGCCCGCAGCTCCAAAGCCCTCAAAGCCAGCGCGCTCCTGGGCCCGAGGTCCCCAAATCTCTCACAGACGAGCCCCGGAACACCGCTCCTTTATTGGAGCTGTCCAAGGGGGACAAGCAGATGTGGACAGCCTGCGGCGCCTCCCACCGAGCCACCCCCGACCCAGCCCTACCCGTGGCAAATAGCGTGGCTCACCGGGTGCCTTGTAAAAGCAGAGCAGAAACAACTCTGGTGTGCCCTGAAAGGACACGGTACGGTAACAGCCTCGCTTTGCTGAACGCTAAAGGCCAGTGTGCCACGTTTGTCTGAGACACCCTGTTTGGCTAGTTAAGGGGCAGAAACTGGCTTTGCCCTCAAAACTCTGCGGTTCCTTTTGGCCTGGCGGTATGCGGAAAGTACTGTAGAAGAGTCGCTACGGCCTAATTCCAAGGCAGCAGGTGATGCGGGCTCCAGAGAGCCCAGTGAGGGTCTTGGAGAGGTGGGCGGTCATTCCCCCAGAGCTAGCTACTGGCTCTCAGTTTGGGAGGGGGGGAATCTGGGAAGAAGTGAGGTTTCTGAAACAAGGGGAAGACATCTATGTGCCTCTCTCTCTCTCTCTCTCTCTCTCTCTCTCTCTCTCTCTCTCTCTCTCTCTCTCTCTCTCTCTCTCGCTCGCTCGCTCGCTCGCTCGCTCTCTCCCTCTGTGTGTGTATGTGTGTGTATGTGTGTGTGTATGCGCACATGCCTATGAGTGTGGAAGCCGGAGAGCAACCCCTGGTGTTATCTATCTACTTTGCGTTTTGAGACAGGGTCTCTCTCACTGGGGCCTAAGGCTTTCAGACCGGGCTAGGCAGCTGACCAGTGAGCCTGAGGGATGCACTTTCTCAGTCTCTCTCTGCAGCCCTAAACCACCATCAGCTTTCCATGCGGGTGCTGGAGGTTGGAACTCAGGTCCTCAGACTTCAATGGGATTTTCTCTACCGATTGTTATTGTCCTCATCAATGTTTGCTTTTGTCTTGTGTGTGTGTGTGTGTGTGCACGCACATGTGTGTACACCTGTATATGCATATGCCTGTGCACGTGTGCATGTGTGTGCTTGTGTGTGAGTGCGTGTGCATGTGTGTGTAGGCCAGAGGTGGACATCAGATGCCATGCTCCATGGCTGTTGACCTTTTTTTTTTTTTTTTTTTTTTGAGACAGAGTCCATCACTAAACTAGGAGCTCGCCATTTTGGCAAACTGGTCGGCAAGTGAGCTCTGAGAAGCTGCTTTTCTCTACTGCCCCACCTCCAGTGCTGGGCTTTAAGATGCTCATCAGCCACGCTCAGCTTTTCCAGGGGTGCTAAGGATGCAACCTCAGGCCCTCCTGCTCCGACCGGAGCCCTCTCCCCAACCCCCACCAGCTCCTCCACCTTTCCCGCCTAATTGAAGAATAAACTCATTCATTCGCCTTCTCTCTGATAAACACAAAGACCAAGGTGTCCTTCCAGCTCCCGAGGAGGTCGCAAATCTGGGCATAAACGAGAGAACAAAGACACTGGCTTCATTATGGGCTTATTACTGTTCACTAAGAGTTCTTGCAGTTCTTGGTGTGACCTTTCAGGATCCGCTTCCTGCCAAAAGTAACCAAAGGTCCAAAACATAAAATCCCCACAGCCACAAACGAGCATGCAGTACCTGGCCGTTTCACAGTCTCTAAGCAGAGCTACTTCTGGCCCATCGTGGACAATGTAACTGCCTCGTTGCCTTTTATTTATTTATTTTCTTTTTAACCAAATGAAACAAGTTTAGTTAACTCCTGTTCTGGTCTCGATCCTGAGTTAACCCAGTGAGTCAGTCCCGGTTCACTGGTGGGTCAAACTTAAGACCAAAGTTTGGGGAGTCCTTTCCTTGTCAGATCAGCCCCCCAGTAGTGACAGAAAAGTGTACTCTCTCCTCCTCTATAATCTGCCACAAAGTGCTCTCATCTCTGGGGTCCTGCCCTCTGTCACAATTTCACCTCAAATTTCGGGACCCCGCTCCTGGTCTAATTTTGTATTTTGAGCCTGTACATTCTTTGTGAAGTTGGTTAAAATTGGTACTGTCCAAATTGTTATTTTGTCCTTGTTCACAGGCCCTTGGCTCTGCCTCGCTAATTTGTTAACTATTTCTTGCTTTTACTTGGTAGAACACTGACTTTTGATACATAAGTACGTATCGAGTTGTGGTCATTAGACCTCCAGTAGGCTTATGCTTACCAAGTGATTGGCTGTAAATTCTACTGTCCCGTTCCAAAGGCACACTGTTTTAAAGATATAATTGTGGGAGGAAAAAAATGGTTTCTTGCTTTCTATCTGAAAGTTTAAAGTATAATGTACTTCTGCCTATTGTACTTGGGAAAAACAAGCTACCAGCCATGAGCTATGTAAACACAGCTCCAACAAGAAAGAAATTCTGAATTCCAGCTAGTCCCTGGCTCTGCCTTCCCATATCAAATGAAGCCAAAGTCTCCAGGGTGGCCAGCCAGGACACAGTACTTTCAAAACTCCCTGTGCGAACCGCAGCTCCAGAGGGAGGAGATTGGTGAATATGTATATAAACACTTTAACATAACAGATGGTGTGTACTAGGGAGAGAAAGATTAGTCCTTGTGTTGAAAGCTCAAAAATAGCAATATTCTGTTATTGTAGAGATTGCGGCACACAGTATTAACTTAAAACAAGTGGGAAGTGAAACAGACATTAATTATGGCCTCGATGGCAGCCCTGTTGGTTCCTTAGCCAGAGTCCGCATGCCTATGAACTCACTGACCTTTTCTCTTTTACTCTTTGTCCTTTCTTTGAGATTGGAAAATGTTACGCTCCCTATAGACCACATTACATGTGTATTTGAGCCCACAGGAACGGAAAAATACTTTCTTTACTGTCTAAAGGCCAATGTGTAAATGAATCAAGTGTTTGGTTTAGATGTCTTATGCCTTAAGCTTTCAAAACAATGTAGTCAGAAGAATGCTGAAAGTATTACAGAGTACTGTGTCGTCTAACATGGAAAATGTACAGAAAATGAAAATGGACCACATGGGAGATATTTAAAAAGACAAACGTCTTATTTCGACCTAAGACTGTGTAGTCCCAAATAACCTTTGCAGTTAGCCTGCAAAGCGCTTGGGGAATGGTTTCAGCTGAGAAGCAATCCCTTGTTTTCCCTAGGATTTGGCTCGCTGACACTTTCATTTAACTACCCATGACACACCCCTCATAAGTGTGAAAATGAAGTCAGCAAGGAGATAGCCTCTTCTGACTTACTCAGTGTAACGTCTTAATCGCAACTTGTCTATTGCAAAGTGCCCGTTCCTACCACGACAAACACTGGTCAAATGTACAAATTACAAATTCTGCTGGAAGATACCTTGTGTCCCACAACACGTTACTTGTGTGGTATGATTGTGGTCATGGTGGGGGGACAGAGGCTCCCCCACACACTCTCATCCCCACCCCAACCCCCAGTTGTTCCATAGGAGTGAAAAACCAGTTTGGCCAACTGAACGGGAGATTTGCAGGAATACTTCACTTGAGATCCGATTCACCTGCCAAAGAACACAGGCGTGCCTTTCAGCCCAGCTCAGGGACTGTCTAAGCATCACGTACGGTTTCTGTATACATTAGCTCCTTCCTAGAGCCCAGTGAGGCAGCAACGCTGTCAGTCGGCTGGGAAGAAGGGAAGCCCTAAACAAAACGGTGGCGTCTAAACAATGGCTCAGCAACCAGGTATCGCTACAAAGGCACCGGTGCCAAAACTAGTTATTAAAATCGAGATTCTGTGCTCTTCTCCCTGTTGTTAGTCGCTCTCCGTGTCCCGTGCAAGTTCTGTGACATCTGGAGTCTACTTAGTATAAAGAACCACAGGGTGACGAGAGTACCCAGGGGAACGAGCACTTTTATAGATGCTTCGCTATGCACACGAATGTATGTGTGTGTACCTCCATCTACACTCATTTTTTTTTTTACTTTGCTGTAAGTTGTAAGCACAACGGTTGCCTTATTTCACTCTCAACCTCCAAGGGTGAACCCACGCATCAGAATGCTTCCGTGGCCTGCTGAAGGCTGGAGCCTTTACCCTCATACCCCTCTCCAGGCACTCACTTGAAACCCTCCTTCCCAATCACGAGACGCCTTGGGGACATTTGGATTGGAGCGGTTCAGAGCAGAGCACCCTTCCTGCTGGAAATGCCTCTCCCTCTGGGATACTGGAAACCCCAGAGCTTGTAAGGTGGACGGGGGTGTGTTTTGTTGGTCTGTGAGCATCTGCTGGGCTTCAACACAGCCCTCTCACCCAGGATGGGTGCACATTTATGTGAGTGTTTATTCTGAGCAAGCCATTTTATTTTTCTGACTCACAACTGGAAGCTGTGCTTATAGATGGAGATATACAGAGGCGGGGGGGGGGGAATCTTTTAAAAAAAGCTATATATCTAGTTTTATGTTCTCTTCTCTTAAAATTGGATACATGATAAAGTGTGGTGATTCAGCCTCCCTTTAAGGCAGGTGATGTGGAAGATGGAGGACAGATTATGGACATCAGCAGAAAATTCCACCTCTCAATTCATCCTGCCCAGAGTCAGTTCTCTAACTACACAGTGGGGATGAGAATGGTCCATTGACAAGGCTTGTGAAGATTAAACACAATGGACACAGACATCTTGGGGGTGTTGTAGACACAAAAAGCAGATTGTGGTTGATGGGGGGAACGTCCCGTACACGTGCTTATCTTATTGGCTGTTGAATAAAGCACTGTCGGCCAATAGGGAAGCAAGACAGGTGGGACTAGGAGTCGAGGAGGATTCTGGGAAAGAGAGGCCCAGAGTCGCAGTGTAGGACACAGGAGAGGCAGCATGTGGACCCTTCCTCCGGTAAGCGAAGGCCACATGGAAATACTCAGATTAGCAATTATGGGTTTCATACTTAAGTCAGAGCTAGCCAGTAAGAAACCAAGCAAACGGCCAACAGCTTCATAATTAATATAGCATCCTGTGTGTTATTTGGGGGTTCAGACAGCTCAGCAGGGTCCAGGCGGCTGGCGGGAAATTGTATGTTACATGTGGTTGTGGCCATAGGCCCCTGAAGGTGCCTGACCTCTTCTGGATGCTGTTTGGTTTACTCATAGGTTTTCTTTTAATCTCCAAAAGAATATGAGCACATGTTCTGTTAAAATACCGCTTCTTAGATCTGGAGGTGAGGGTCAGTGGGTGTTTGCTGAGCTTGCAAGGATCCCTTGAGTCAACCCCCAGCATCACAAAATACCTGGCACGATGGTCAACTCACCCAGCTGGTCAAAAAAAAAAAACTGGAAAAAGAATTACTGATTAAAAATAAACTGACAGTAAGTGAATGTGGATGAAATCTTTTGGAAAATTTAAAATGGCAACAAGTGTTGGACTGCCAACACAGACAAGGTTAGTGCCAAGGGCTAGAGAAGGAAGAAACCCGAAGCAAGTGGGTGGGGCCAAGTGGGTGGGGCCAACGGAGAGGCCCAGCAAAGTCAGGAGAAGTGAGGTGCAAACTAGTTCAAAGGAGAGTGGGAAATCCTGCGGGTATGAGGCGACCGGAAGAGAGGGGAATCTTCCCGCAGCCCTGGGTTTTCTGTATCATAATTAATTCTTTTGAGATGTGTGTGTGCGCGTGCGCACGCGCACGCGTGTGTGTGTGTGTGTGTGTGTGTAAGAAAGAGAGACAGACAGAGACAAACACACACACACACACACACGTGTTGCTCACAGGTGAGAGTAGCTGGATTCATAGCTCAGTTCCATAGTCTACACGCTTTATTGAAAACTTGCCTCCTACCAAGACAACGCTCCGTGACTCGCATGGAGTGATCCATTCTATACCTACTAAGTGTAAGAGCGAACACACGGAACCCACATCAAGTCAATTCCAGCTAGCTGGGCTTAGACTTACTTTTCATGAGAATCACTTTCCTAAGTAGGAGTATTTGAACAGGTGCCCAGTGTCCCTACTTAATTTCAGCACACTGAGTAGATTATTTTGCAACAGGTGAACTGAAGTTCACTAGAGGACTTCGTCGTGAGATATGCTTCTCTTCTATGTCATAGTTCAGAGTACACACACACACACACACACACACACACACACACCAGAAGTTCTTTCAGCTACTCGGACATCTATGTCTTCCCGCTTTGAGTTCTGGCCACACTCTTGGCTAACACAGCTGACATGAAGGGCGAGGCTCAGCCAGGCAGAATTCAGCAGCCAAAGGTGAGGGAGCCAGACCTTCAGAATGGAGGCCAGGCAAAGAGCCACGTGGCACAATGTCGATCAATAGAAACAGGCGTATTTAAGTGACAAGAGCTAGATGGGAACAAGCCTAAGCTAAGGCCAAGCTTTCGTAACTAATAATAAGTCTCCATGGCATTACTTAGGGGCTCATGGTACAAACAAAGCCTGGCTACAGGGGATTTCCCCCCCCCCAGAGTTTCTCCGTGTAGCCCAGGCTGTCCGGGAACTCACTCTGCAGACCAGGCTGTCCTGGAACTCAGAGACCCGCCTGCCTCTGTCTCCCTCATGACAGGACTAAAGGTGTTTACCAACATACCCCGACTTAAATTTTCACTTGTATTAGCTGACCAAGACATAGAAACGGTTATGCTTAGATGTTAAATGCCAGCTTCCGGTCCCACTTGTTTTTGCTTGTGTCTGGCCACTCGGACCCTTGCAGCTGTCCTAAATGTTCTAGAGGTGTGTGTGCAGGAACCGGCTGATTGAGAAGACAGGCAATTGGAGACTGCCGAGCCACGGGGGAACTGGAGGCAGGGGACTGGCTGGGCAAGAGAGGGCCACGGCATGAAGTTCGTAGACTGGTGGTGACGTCTTGAGGCTGAAGAGGTTGGGATTTTCCTCTCTGCTAGGACGATTAAGAACTTGACTCTATAACCATCCTGGGGCCTTCATCCAGTGACTGATGGAAGCAGAGGCAAACACACAATTAATCGCTGAACTGAACCCGGGGAACCCAGTGACAGAGAGAGAGGAGTGATGAGCAAATTGGCAAAGAATGGGCTGGCAAAACCAGCAGAGACAGCTGATTTGAACAGGGGAGAGCTCTTGGACCCCAGACCGACAGTTGGGAGGCCAGCATGGGACTGATCCAGACCCCCTGAATGTGAGAGTCAGTGAGGAGGCCTGGGCTACCTATGGGGCCCTGGGCAGTGGATCAGTGTTTATCCCTCAAATACTAACAGACATCGTGTGTCCATAACACAAAGAGGGTTGCTCTCTCTGCCTGGACTCTTAGGGAAGTGCCTGGACCCTGCCCTGAGTGAAATGATAGACTCTAGACATCCCTTATGCGGAAGGAATTGGCAATAGGATGGGGGGGATGGCGGGGGGGGGGTGCTGGAGGAGGGGAGGGAGAGGGAACTGGGATAGACATGTAAAACAAGCTATTTAAAATAAAAAATATGAAAAAAAAGAACCGCCAAAGTGGCTGGGCAGTGGTGACACACGCCTTTGATCCCAGCACTCGGGAGGCAAAAGCAGGCGGATCTCTGTGAGTTCGAGACCAGCCTTGGTCTACAGAGCAAGTTCCAGGACAGGCTCCAAAGCCACAGAGAAACCCTGTCTCGAAAAACCAAAAAGAAAAAAAAAAGAAACACTGAAGTTTGTTTCACTCTTGCCCCCCAACTTTTGAAATAGCGTTGGTCATCCATTGAACCAGTCCAAAGTGTGTTTATCGTGTGGGTCTGCCGCTCTAGAATACTTCCACGCCAGGGGCAGGGGAAGCAGACACGCCCCTGCCCAAACGCAGCTCCCATTCCACGGGGGGGGGGGGCAGGTAAAACAAACGTTCCACTATTAGTTCATACATGCCAAAGAGAGGAACATCTGGTGGGGGCAGAGCTATGAAGTATGTGTGTAGAGGAGAGTGTTGGCTGTGGAAGCCATCCCAGGTGACCTTGGTAAAGACCGAAAGGAATGAAGGCCAAGTGTCTGTAGATCTCTTCAGGCAGAGCCTTCTAGGGAGAGGAGCACATCGTACCCGCCTGGGTAACACCGGAGTTGCCACGGGAGGGACCAGGAGAAGTACCACAGAGAGTGAGTGGAGGAGTGGGGGATGGGTGCAGAAGACACAAAATGAGGTGGTGCAGTGTGTGTGTGTGCCTCAGCACACGGTGGTCTACGTGTCTGTGTGTGTGTGTACAAGTACAGGTGGTCTCTGTGTCTGTGTGTGTGTGTACAAGTACAGGTGGTCTCTGTGTCTGTGTGTGTGTGCCTCAGCACACGGTGGTCTACGTGTCTGTGTGTGTGTGTACAAGTACAGGTGGTCTACGTGTCTGTGTGTGTGTGTACAAGTACAGGTGGTCTACGTGTCTGTGTGTGTGTGTACAAGTACAGGTGGTCTACGTGTCTGTGTGTGTGTGCCTCAGCACACGGTGGTCTACGTGTCTGTGTGTGTGTGCCTCAGCACACGGTGGTCTACGTGTCTGTGTGTGTGTGCCTCAGCACACGGTGGTCTACGTGTCTGTGTGTGTGTGCCTCAGCACACGGTGGTCTACGTGTCTGTGTGTGTGTGCCTCAGCACACGGTGGTCTACGTGTCTGTGTGTGTGTGTACAAGTACAGGTGGTCTCTGTGTCTGTGTGTGTGTGCATTAGCACACGGTGGTCTCTGTGTCTGTGTGTGTACAAGCACACGGGTGGTCTCTGTGTCTGTGTCTCTGTGTACAAGCACACGGGTGGTCTACGTGTCTGCGTCTGTGTGCATCAGCACACGGGTGGTCTATGTGTTTCATGTGTACAAGCACGCATCATGTCTGTGCATCTGCATGTATCTATGTACATGGGTCTCCATGTCTGTGTTGTTTACCTTTCTGTCACCACAAGCCTCTGTGCATGTGTTATGTGGTGTCTGCCTGTCTGTCTATGTGTCCATGTCTGTGCATGTGTATGGGAGCCTGCCATCTGTCTGTCTGTCTGTCTGTGTCCATGTATATGGGTGTCTGCCTGTCTGTCTGTGTCCATATGTGTCCATGCGTGTGGGTGTCTGTCTGTGTCCATGTGTGTGGGTGTGTGTATATACAGGTGTTGTTGGTTTTTGTTCTTTTGGCTTTTTTACTCTTTCACTCTCTGGGGAGCCTGCCACCCAGTTCCCAAATGAATCACTTGGATGGAGGCTTAACTTTACTTATAAACACCCAGTTTTCCTTACCTGGAATTATCGCATCTACCTTTTGCCTTTGGCCTTTGCTTTTCTTACTTCTGTATATTTTAATTTCACTCTTACTCCATGGCTGCCCCTCATGTCCTCCTGTTCTCGTTCTATCTTGCTCCTCCCTCTCTTCCAGAGTTCTTCTATTTACTCTCTCTGCCTTCCAGCCCCGCCTATCGTTGCCCCTGCCTTGCTATTGGCCGTTCAGCTCTTTATTAGACCATCAGGTGTTTTAGACAGGCAACGAATCACAGCTTCACAGAGTCAAAACAAATGCAGCGCAAACAAAAGCAGCACACCTTAACATCATTAAACAAATGTTCCAGAACACCAACAAATGAAACACACCTTTAAAATAATTTCCCACAGCACACAGACTTCCCACAGCTTGCACGGAGCCCCATAAACCCTAAACACACCGTTAGCTCTCACTCGGAGTGTGATGGAGACACTTTGACAACTATGGAGACGAGGAGGGGTGTCTGATGTGTTCTGCAACTACCCTAAAAGTTCCCTGAAGGGAGGCAGCACAGACTTAGAGACAGAGGGACAGAGAGCCTGCTGCAATAACCCAGCTAAAACGGATCAGTTGGTTAGTGGCGTGCGGAGATAATGGTCCAATTTTGATTTGGGGTGTGCTTTGAGGGTTAGGGCTGACAAGATGTGCCGAGCAGCTGTGACATTTGAGATGCGTGAAGGAGGACCATAGAGTTTGGTGTCAGCCCTGGGTGGGATGGCACTGCTGGCTAAGGGGGTAAACCCTTTAGAGGAGCAGTCTGGGTGCCATCCTGGGCTGAGCTCCTGACCCGCCGAGCGTGAGATCCCGGGAGACATGAGAGGAAGCGCCAGGAAGCAGGGTGAACCTCCAAGTACAAGGGCACATTTGGGCATGCCTGTGGTCGGTGTGTGAATCCATGGCGAGCCAGACATTCCAGAGCTGGCGGTGAAGCAGAGAAGGGAAGGTCCGTGTCCCTCTCCCAACTCACGGCCGAGGAGACAGGAGGAAACAGCGAGACGGTAAAGTAGCTGGGCAGGGGAAAGGTAGGAATCCTGGGACCACTTGAGGGACAAGGTCTAAGAAGAACCGTGTGGGGCCATGGTTGTGGCCAGCCCCTCGGGGAGAGACCCACAGCTGTGAAAGCAGAGAACCAGATACAGCTCACAACTGACCTTGACTAAAGCTGTCTCAAGAGAGAGGCACCAGGGTGCCCTTTGTGAATAGCTCAGAGAAATAGACCTTGGAGGAGGAGATGGCTCTTTTTAAAGGGAAGAAGTAAAAGATTTGGAGTGTGGCCAGGTGGTGGTGACTGCTCTTAATCCCAGCACTCAGGAGGCACAGGCAGGAAGATCTCTGATTTCAAGGCCAGCCCAGTCGAGAGAGAGAGAGAGAGAGAGAGAGAGAGAGAGAGAGAGAGAGAGAGAGAGAGAGAGAGAGAGACAGAGAGACAGAGAGACAGAGAGACAGAGAGACAGAGAGACAGAGAGACAGAGAGACAGAGAGACAGAGACAGAGACAGAGACAGAGACAGAGACAGAGACACAGAGACAGAGAGAGAGAGATTGAGAGAGAGAGAGAGTTCTAGGACAACCAGAGATATTACGTAGAGAAAACTCTGTCCTGGGGTCATGGAGACTGGGTGTGCATGCGTGCATGCGTGAGTGTGTGTGTCTGGGGGGGGCTTGAAAGAAAATGGCCCCCAGAGGGAGTGACGCACTTGTTGGGAAGTGTAGCCTTGTTGGAGAAAGTGTGTCACGGTGGAGGTGGACTTTGAAGTCTCTTTTGCCTAAGCTTCCCTCTGTGTCACAGTCAATTTCCTGTTGCCTGCAAGACGTAGGACCCTTAACTACCACTCCAGCACCACACCTGTCTGCACGCCACCATGCTCCTGCCGTGTTCCCATCAGGGTGATGGTGGGCTGAAACTCTGAAACTGTAAGCCACCCCAATTGAATGCTTTCCTTCGTAAGAGTTGCCATAGCCATGGTGTCTCTTCACAGCAATAGACACTTAAACTAGGACAGTGTGTGTGTGTGTGTGTGTGTGTGTGTGTGTGTGTGTGAGAGAGAGAGAGAGAGAGAGAGAGAGAGAGAGAGAGAGAGAGAGAGAGGTGAGGACCTTTTGCTATTCAATAATGTCTTTGTAATCATTTTTAAGAGGGTGCCCCTTTGTCTCCTGCCCCAGAGCATATACCTTGGAGACTGGAGGGCAGTCTCCTAAGGGCAGGGACAACAGGTAGCCATGCCTCTGGAACTGTCCCATCTGTCTCCTACAGAGGACTGTGGAAAATGGTTCACAAAATGCTTTTTCTTCTAAACCCTTGTCCACTTAACTTTGCACTAGGATGATTTAATTTGCTGTCATTTAAAAATAAATAAGACATACATTTCATTGTTCTAGAATGCTAGCGGTAGAAAGTACTCTTTATTTCATTTAGTATTTTCTGATGAGGAAACCAGAATCCAAAAGCAACTTATTAATAAACATTGTGTCATAAAATATATACTGAAGCCGGGCGCATGCCTTTAATCTCAGCACTCGGGAGGCAGAGGCAAGAGGCAGGTGAATCTCTGTGAGTTCAAGGCCAGCCTGGTGAACAGCCACCGCTCCGTGGATCAATCAGGTTTCTTTGCTAATATCTGACCCCCGAGCATTATTTATTAATAAAGCAATAAACAAAGCCACAATACTGCCGACTTCCCTTGAGCAGTGATGTGGAAGGGTTAGCCAAATGAAGCCCCAAGTTCCCATGGTCACCTTGGTCAAGGTGTCTCTTCACAGCCTTAATAACCCCAGCTGAGACGGTACCCAAGTCCAAATAGGAGGCGGGATTCCTAGGAGGCTGGGGATCCGCTTATCCTAGCATATGTAGCAGTGAACAGAGACTGTTAAACAGGGTAGGAGGTGAGGGCCTGCACCACGGGTCCCAGGAGGATGCATGGCTCCTTCCTGTGGAGTCAGAGCTGACTTGGTGAATGACTGAACAGTAACTATGAACGGGAAATAACAATATCAATAAAAATAGATAACAGTAGAGAAGAGACACACCTCTCTCTCTCTCTGTGGTTCCGAGCAATGGCTGTTCCTGCGAAGTGTTAAGGGAAACACCTCAAGAGCCAAGGTGGTGTCCTGTTTTTTTTTTTTGTCATGGCGACTATTATGAACACCACAGCTCCAGGACTTTGGGGAATTAGTCCGCCTAACAACAAATATGTCCTGTGCCAGCAACTTCCCGGCAGGACACGCAATTTGTCGGTCTATGTAATCCTCTGTTGTTTACACTGGCTTTTTTTTTTTTGCGCCACTAAGAACACTATATGAAAGATGACATTGTAATTCTTTTGGCGCGGCCAATATAGTGGCCCACAAAAGTTGGTGAAGCAGCATGAATGAAGCAGTCTGTCCTCCAGTTTCTAGAGCTCCCCTACTGTACAGGAGAAAAGCTAAGAACAGAATTCTGCTATGTCACGTCCACTTCCAGTGGAGTAAAAAAAAAATTAAAATATGAATACTACAGAATTTGATAGTCGCTGAGCTTAATTTTATTAATCAAAGGATAAGTGACTTAAATATTGGATGGAGCATTAAGTGTAAACTCTCAAAAAAAAAAAACCTCCTGTAATTGTCTAATCTTTATCCTTTGCAAATAGTCCTCTGTGAACAACCATTTTCAGCTTATAATCTTGTCATGAATACAGTGATTTATCATTTATACCTCAAATATACTCCTAACTCAGAAAGCATGGCTTGTCTTTTTTCTTTTGAAAAATTTTTGCTGACTTCTTGTTTGTTTGTTTGTTTATTGGGGACGTATGTATGACTTGACACACAGAGTGGAGTTCAGATGACAACCTGCGGACCCATTTCTTCCCTTCTGCCATGTGGTCTTTACCGATGGTGGAAATAGCTGGCCATGCTTGGCAGCAAGCATTGTAACCATCTTGGCAGACGGGAAAAGTAACTCGTTCTTTTCCCTCTTTATAGCTCTGTTTTTTGCAACGCGGATCCAGGTCCTAAGCCTGCTGCCCTGACCTCTGGGAACTCGCTCTGACCTCCTCTCCCGGAAGACCCACCACCACCACCACCACCACCACCACCAACACACACAGTTACTGTTTCGTCTGCCTGCTTTCTTACCGCTACCTCAGAGAGCATGACCTCCTCTCTTCTTACCCATCTCCTCCTCCCGCTGCCCAGGGCTCCAGCACGCCTGCTCTGTCAGTCCAGTAAGACTGTCTTTGAGTTTCTACCCATTTTGTTGTTGTTGCTGCTGCTGTTTTCAATTCTTTTAATTACAAGACTAAGAACCTGCAGGAGGGAGCCTTCTGCTCTCTGGTGACAAACGGAGTCACATAGTATCCATTGACAAAGGGAGTCACATAGTATCCATTTAGGAAGGCGTGATTTTGGGAGGTAACTTGCTGCTTGGAATCTGCCAGAAACAGCTATGTGGGAACTTCTCTTAAAGATCAGAGTTCAGAGGTTCCGGGTTGCAGTTTCCCGTACAACCTTTCCTATTTCGCCAGTGAGTTTTAGCTTCCAAGACACTTATGTAATACTCCATTTGTGTAAGGAAAAATCAAGCTAACTGGCCAATATTTCACATGTCCACAATTACACCTACTTAAATGGCGTTGATCTGCTCCCCAGAGCACCTGGAAAATTCTGGCTGACTGTTGATCTCAAGGCAGAAGTTTTTTGTTTTTGTTTTTGTTTTGTTTGAGACAGGGTCTCACAGCTCAGGCTGGCCTCAAACTCACTATGTAGCTGAAGGTAACCTTACACCTCCAAGTTATGGGCACGCACAACCACATCTGGCCTATGCCGAGCTGGGGACTGAACCAGGGGCTTTGTGAATGCTAGGCTAGAGCTCTATAGACAGAGCGCATTCCCAGTTGTGCAGAGGATTTCTACAAAGGATGGTGTTCAGAGTCCTACGCATGGTAACGTTTGCTTTGCCTACTCTTGGACAAGCGTGACTATGATTCCTTACAACCATAACATTTTTATTTTAATGGCCATGGCTCTGACTGTGACCTTGACCTCCAGACCCTTTGCAATATTTAATAAATGCGGCACACGTACTCCCAGTGCAATGTTTAATTTCTAGGGTAAAGGGGGACCATACTTGACTATGCTTCAGAATCACACTGGTTTTGAAGTGTGTGCATCCATACTCTAATGTGGATAATCTCTGTATACACGAAGTAGTGGCATTTGACATGCTATACATTCTTCGTTTGCTCTGGTAATTGTAAAGAAACAAACATGAATCCCATTTTTATACATGAAAAAATATAAATGGGAGTATTTTTTTTAATTTTTAGCCTAATGAGTGGAAATGGCACTGAGCTGATATTGTTTTTCTTTAAGGGTGTGTGTATGTGTGTGAGAGAGAGAGAGAGAGAGAGAGAGAGAGAGAGTGTGTGTGTGTGTGTGTGTGTGCGTGTGTGTATGTGTGTTATATACACAGTCATGTATGCGTATGTGCACATGGGTGTGGATGTGTATGGGCGTGTGTGGTGGGCAGTGGTCCATCCCGGGCATCTTCCTCTATTGCTCTCCATCTTATGTTTTGAGATAGGGTCTCTCACTGAACCTGGAGCCCGTTAAGGTGATGTGAGCGGCTAGCCACTGCGCCCTGGGCTCTGCATGTCTCTATCCTTCAGCTCTGGGTTGCAAACAGATGACGGCACCCGGCATTCGAGAGGGGTGCCGCGATCTGAATTCCGGTCCTCGGGCTTGTGCGTCTTAGTTTCTTCTCTTGCTGCTGCGGTACAGTACCCAACAGAAGCAATCCACCAGAGACTGGGTTTGTTTGGCTCAGGTTACAGCCAATCACGACAGAGAGGGAGCTGGCCGCAGTTCGTTCAGTCGGAAGTAAGGAGAGCCACGGATTTCTGCATGCTAGTTCCCAGTTTGTCCTCTCCATCCCACACAGTCCAGGCTTCCCTGCTCAGAGAGTGGTCCTGACCGCCATTCAGGCGGGTCATCTGCGTCAACTAACTTAATCAAGGCCGTCACTCAAAATCATTATCAGATGCTAAACTTAATCTGGAAAGTCCTTCCCAGATATGTGGTCCTCCCCAGGATTGGAACTTAGTGGACCTGAAATCTACCCCATCCCTTTCCCTGCCTTGTTATTAACCCTCAGCGGCTTGGTCGTGTTTCCCCTTTCTGGACAGGAAGGAGTATGAGAAGAGAAAAAGACAGGGCGTCTAAAGCTCTGGGGGCTCGCCCATGGCAGAGGAAGCAAACTGAGGGCAGGCTGCTTTCCTCTCGGCTTCAGAAAGGAAAACCGGAAGGAAAGGGAAGGGAGTGGCGGGGATGGAGGGGTCTGAGCACACATGAACAGACGAAAAGAGTTGGAGTCCTGGAGAAATCTCACAGCTCCATCAAGAGGCAGAATTGTGTTCCGCTAACCCCAGCTGGCCGTCCCTCCCAGCCTTGATCATGGCTTCATGTTACTCTTTAAATTTTACAGCAGGAACCCACAACCCATCACCCCAAGTTCCCTTCCCTCTAACAAGAAGGTACAAAAACGCAGAGTGAAGGGAGCTGGGTTTACTTTATGCACACGGCCCAATTTTCCTTAGCTTTAGTCCAGGGCACTGGCACCTATGTTTATTTTCTTGGTTGGGACCAAGCATTTTTAGAAGGCTCCTCAGCAGGCTAATGACAGAGCTCGATTCGGCACAGCTGTGGACTTCTCAGAGTGGCCCTGGGCTGCCAGCCACGCCTCCAGCACACCTGGTGTTCTAAATCACACACTCGTCAATGGCAGGGCCTTCCTGAGCCCATTGCCGCGAGGAAGTTTTATTAAGCATAACACGTATGAAAGAAGCAAACGCCCAAGCCTTGAGACTTAAAAAAAAAGCTGCTGGCTAACTCTTTTCAGTTCTAAACAAAAAAGTATTGCATCGAAGTAAGAGATTGGTGGTGCCCATGTCAGTAGGAAAAAATAAATCTCCCCCCTGCTCCTGCTGCTAAATAAACTCATCCCTCTCTCACCTGGGTCTAAAGCACCTGCACTCATATTCTAAAGCAAACGATCCAGACCCGCGGGAAGCAATGGGTGTTAGCGCTATAGGCGTGGCACGATCATACATCACAGGTAAGAAGAGCACCCCCCTTTAGGAACAATGCCCTCCCTCCCGCTGCCCACTTCTCTGTCTCTCTGGACAGGGTCTCAGAAAGACCAAACTACTGTTTATTTAAGCATGCTATGCCTGGTTGTATTTTGTGCCGGACAAGCACCGACCAAGAGCTCCATCCTCCATCCCTTATGTTTGGGCTTTTTAATTCGATTTTCGTCTTTAGAGTCAGGGTCTTACTATATGCAGTCCCATCGGGGGATCGTACTCCTTACGTGGCTCAGGCAGACCTCAAACTCACCACAATCCTGCTGTCTCAAGCCTCCTGAGCCTGGGAACACCGGCTGTTTCCCACCACGCCCAGCATCACTTTTAATCTGTCAGCCCATCGCTGGCCAGCATGCCACCTTCGTTTAGCATTTTTCCTTGTATTTCAGAGGATGCGGTTTGAGTGTGAAGTGTCTCAGTGGAGTCACATCTCTAGTTGACGGTGCTATGATAAAGCTTGAGGGGGACCTTGCTTGGGGAACCTTGGTGGATTCCATGACAGGTGAGGGTGACAGAGGCTGGGGACAAACACACCAGGGAGATTAAGAGCTCAGTGAGAAGTTTTATTAGGAATGGGGAAGGAAAGAGAAGAGAGGTAAACACACACACACAGAGAAACCCGACAAGCAGTTGGCCTCACTGGCTGGAGTGAGAAGCCGGTGAAAAAGGCTTATTCCCCTGGATGGGCGTCCCGTGTGCCCGCCATGCATGCTAGGTGGAGAAGCCTGACTTCAGAATTCAGACAAGTTACAGAAAGAAGGGAGACCCGGTAAAGGAAGACACGCAAGCCAACCCAAAACAGACAACAACAAAGAACAGCAGAAACGCAGCACCTTGGAATTCGGAGCTGCTGTTCTGTGAATTTTTACTTCAGTTCGTGCATTTTGTGTACAGGATTTGGTGAGATGAATTTCTGCTGAGCAAGGGATACTTATAGAACAGTGCTGCCATGAAGCAGGGTTTCCCTCTGCACGTCCTCCCAGGTCCATGGTTTGCAATTACGTCATGCCATCACCTTGACAAAATGGACACAAGTTGTGAAGCACAGCTGAGACTGGAATCTGCATTTCCCTCCTTTTTACCAGTCACAGAGCCGCCTGCGCTTCCCCTGAGACATGAACAGTCCTAGTGATGACACAGACACACACACAGACAGACCGGCAGACAGACGCACAGAGACACAGAGACACACAGATACACACAGAGATACACACACACAGGCAGACAGACACACATACACAGACACACAGAGAAATACACACAGACACATACACAGAAACACAGACATAGACACACAGACACACACACAGGTGTGTGTTTGGGGGAGACATCAACAAGCCCAGCCCTGAAAAATCTGATTTAGCTTTAACAACCGTATTCAAAATCTAAACTGGCCCACTTCATGGATGCTGTAAATTGTGCTGGAGTGGGAACAGCCAAAAGTAGGGTGATTGACACAACTGGTTTTTCTGTTTTCTGGTCCCCTCCCCCACTCTAGTGTTTCATTTAAAAGCACTCTATCTTAGTTTGATTTGGTTATCCCAAACAGAAACCCCTCAACGTCAGCCGCCCCGTCTCTCTGTCCCAGTTCCTTTCTGAATCCGTTCTACAGAAGCAAAGGGCTTTTAACGCTCACTCACACACAGCAGTGAGTTCTCACGCGCGTGTGCACACGTGAGTGCACTGAAGTGTAGCAGCGTCTCCAGAGTTTAAACGCTGTCAAGAGCAAAAAAAAAAAAAAAAAGCGAAATATTGCTACTATCTTTTCATGAGAAATTTGTGCCCTCTTAAATGTGTTTTTAAAAAAATGAACTTAAAGACTTAATGAACACTGTTCGGTTGCAAAGGCCGTGGGAATAGAGGACACGGAGCAGGTGTCAGCAGCGTTGTGGTGAAGACAGGGTTTACTGGGCTGACAAGCAAAGAGGTCAATACAAAGCAAAGGGAGTCCTGTGAAGGGTCCCAAATTACACTTCTGGGGCTTTGATTAAAAGGTGTTAGGGAACTGACTGTTTCCAACATCAAATTATAGTGTCTGCTGGGGCCAGCGGGGGCCCTAGAAAACAATGGCTTAAAAAACAAAGCAATAACCCCCCCCAAAGGGGATCTTCATCTCAAGGCCGTAACTTCGTGGGGGGGGTAGGGAGGGGCTGCCACTTGGGAGATCTTTCTGCTTGCACAAGGCAGATGGTATGAACTGGCTTTGGGGGGCCTGGGAGAGTACAGGAATGCATTTGGGAGATCCCCGGGGGAACGTTGCAAAGAGAGCTCTCCATTGTTCTTTTCCGAGCCTGATGGGTTTGCCTGTCAGCAGGATCCCCTGCCAGCCTGCTGCCCACTCGGCCCACCACTGTTGGGCTCCTGGTTGTCCCCTTGGCATCCGAGCACCGCCCAGGTGACAAGTGGCTTTGTGTTATCAGAGCGGGATTCATTCTCCTTATCTCCTGGGTGTCCTTGCTGCACCTCTTTGACCCCCTGCTGCGCCCTTCCTCCTTTACGAATACTTCCAGTAGCTTTCATGATCCTCCTTATATTTTCTTTTATATCCTGCGTCTATTTTGTAAATTCATAAAGTCTTTCAAATGCTCAAACTTCTTATTTCATTTTTATTTTATTTTATTTTTTTTGATATGGGGTTCTGTTAACTGAGGCTGGTCTCAAACTTGTGTGCCCTAGAATGACCTTGAACCCATGAACCTCCCAAGTGCTCACGGTTACAGCTGTGTGGTACCGGCCAGCTCCGGAAAATGGTATCTTCAGCATCAACACGAACAGAGGAGGCAAGGGGTGCAAAAGGAAACCAACACTAGGAAAGTTAAATAGAATCAACTGGCTAAATCCCATTCCAGAGGCACGGTACCCAAATGATCTCTCTGGTTGACCAAGTAATTACGGGCTGGATCTACGGCTCTCGCATAACAGGGCTGCTGTCCTCTGAGGGTGTGGAACAAAGAGCCCTATCTGCTCGTGTTTAGGGTGTGTGTGTCCTTTCAGAAGCAGACACACACCCTGCTTGAATGCAGTACAGAAGAGAGCAGATTAAGGATCTGTTGTCAAGTCTCACTAGAAAGCTATTCTGTGGGGGGCTGGAGAGATGGCTTCTGGAGAGATGGCTCAGAGGTTAAGAGCACTGACTGTTCTTCCAGAGGTCCTGAGTTCAATTCCCAGTAACCACATGGTGGCTCACAACCATCTACAATTCAATCTGGTGCCCTCTTCTGGCATGTAGGCAGAACACTATATATGCAATAAATAAATAAATCTTAAAAAAAAAAAGCTATTCTGTGTACTGCACGGGAGAGCCATGTAGTCAAAGAAACCAGTTATTTCTCTTTAAAAGAAAGCAAAACAAAACAAAAACCTATGCCGTTTTTCTTTGGATGAGTTACTTTTCTAGTACTGCGTTGGTGGTGCACGCCTTTAATCCCAGCACTCGGGAGGCAGAGGCAGGTGGATCTCTGTGAGTTCGAGACCAGCCTGGACTACCAAGCGAGTTCCAGGACAGCTTCCAAAGCCACAGAGAAACCCTGTCTCGAAAAAAAAGAAAAGAAAATGGCAAAGGCTGCTTATAAACAGGAAGAGTTTATTTGGGCTTATGGTTCCCGAGAGATGAGTCTGTCACGGCGAGGCAGCACGGCAAAAAACAGGTCTAATGGCTGGAGCGGAACACTGAGAACTCCCTTCTTACACCACAGCGCAGAACGGGGTGTTGTCTAATTGTCTCCTGGGAAAATCAAGAGTCTGTGACTTTAAAATAGGAAACACTTTCTATTTCAGGGATTCAACTTCCATATTGCTAACTAAATGCACGGCCATCCTCAACTGGAAGTTAACTACGGCACTGCAATTGTGTCCCAGGTTAAATTCTCTTCTGTTTCGTTGATTAAGAAAGATGGCCCATTTCCTCTTACTGGCTTCTAGCACGGTTGAGTAAGCAAAGACCTTTCCTTAGGACTTAGTGTGTGAACTTAGCTTCCTTTATATTTCATTTGAGAAGACAGAAAAATAATTCTTTGGCTCTCCCTGTTATAATAGGCCATTGTAAAACCCAGTGTTATGTTAGGGAAGTACTTTGGTGGATAAAATAATAATAAAAGTACGTGCAGGTGACAGTGGATATAAACAAGGATTGTGTTTGTTTTCACATGTGTGTGGCAGGGGTCATCTTCTGGGTAAAAACTCACTGTAAACTCACTCTCCTTTAGGCCATTTCTGTGTTCCCTGTGCTAGAATGAAGCCCGAGAGCAATGCCCCTTTCCTGAATGTTCCTAGGCAGCTGGGCGGGGAAGGAGGCTGTGAATCCACCTTGGCAACCGCTCCCGAGCTGGCCCTCTTGCGTGGATCTGCCTGCTTGACTCTCTGGTAATTCAACACTCCGTTTCCTTCCGGTAGAGATCGCATGACTGCCTAAAACATGCCCCTGTGTCTTTGTCTCACGCCACTCATAAAACCTGCGATTAAACAAAGGTCTCTCACATCTTCGGTCACCTCCCCAAATAAACAGCAGCTCTGGAAATGTCAGAGGGCGTTCGGCGCACAGGAAGTGGGCTCTGTGAATCCAACCGCAGCCCTTCATTCATTCCTTTCTCGGGGGTGGGGAGGGCAACGCCCTGCCCGTGCCCCAACCCACAAACAGGAGAAACAACTACAGGTGCATGGAGTTGTGAGCCTGATTGATTGTACACTTCCCGGTCCGTGTGGGTGAGCACGAAAAACCATTATGTGCAAAGAGCTGGATGGTCTGGTATGTGGGATTTATTCACCACCCTGATACCTTCCTTCAAGTCAACGATGATCAACGCTGTGTTTTAAATAATGAAAGGTGATCTTCCAGAACAGCAGCGTTGAGTTTGAGGCTGGGATAACTAATGAGATTTTCTTCACTATTTTTTTCCCCTGGACTATACCCTCTTTGTGGTCCAACCTGGCCTCAAACTTGGGATCCTCCTGCTTCTACCTCTTGAGTGCACGGACCGCCGTGGCCAGCTCTTACCACCACTATTAAAGGCAACACCAAACAGCCGGGTCTTTTAACATTGACTTGTTTGCCTACTTGTGTGAGCACAATTTCGCCCTGGTAGCACGTGTATGGAGGTCAGCGAACAACGTGAAGGAGTGGAGTTTTCTCCTTCCACCCTGTGGAGTCCCAGGGTCGGACTCCACGGCCAGGAACTGGCGGCGAGTGACTTTTTTTTTTTTTACCTAATGAGCCATTTTGCCATCTGAAATCAATTGTATCTATACATAAGCTAGTTCTCAGGGAAACCTATAAACTACCGAGCTAAGGAGTAATGTTAAACTCCGAGTCACTGGAAATTATTGTAAAACCGACTTGCAGTCGGAAAGAGATGTGCTTGTCTGTAAACTCTGGAGGTACGCAGGGCTTCTTCAGTGAGACTCAGTGTGGTGTCACAGGGGAGCTGTGAGAGGGGGCTGGTTATTGGTGTCCTACAGAAAGCTTTTGGAAATGGAAAATGACCCACGTGTGCATGAATGCACCTTATTGAAGCCAAACATAATAAAAGTTACGGGAAAGTCAGGTGGCTAAGCCATTCCAGCCTGGAGGCAGACTTGTGTGGATGCGAAAGACTGGAGTTCCGGGTGCCCTTGACCACGCACACGGAATCGCATGCTAATAAGGCCGGCGGTTCAGAATCCCTTCTCAGCCCCGTTTTCTGCGTTACGTGGCGCATTCCTTTGTAGGAACCATGCTTAGACGTTGCAGTTGGTTGGATATCTCACTTCCTGTGAGAACTATTCCATGAGACCCAGCAGAAACTGTTGGAGGGGAGGAAAGCATGGTTAGCTTACCGAGAGACCCGAGAGACTTCAGGAAAGCAAGAAGACAGCTGGGGGGTTTCTGTGAGTTTTTCTTCTGACCTCTCTCAAGACAGGGGTCTCAGGTAGCCCACGCTTACCCCCAACTTCCTACCCAGCCAAGGGTGAACTTAAACTCCTGGCCCTGCTGCCCCCAGTTCTGCAAGGTCAGCTTTACATCGGGGTGGGCATGTGCTCGACACACTGACCCCTGACCCCCAGCCCCAGCCCTTCCTGGTTATTTTGTAGATTTACTTTTTAAAAAATTTTATTTATTATGTACACATGTATGCCTGCATGACAGAAGAGGGCGCCAGGTCTCATACAGATGGCTGTGAGCCACCATGTGGTTGCTGGGAACTGAACTCAAGACCTCTAGAAGAGCAGTCAGTGTTCTTAACCCCTGAGCTGTCTCTCCAGCCCCCCCTTATCTTTTTTCACTTAAACTTTTATAGGTGATGGCATTCATCTGTCTGATCACATACTATTAAGAAAAAAACAAAACCTGCTTGTAGGAAGTCGTGTCCTACATACCTGGCTAGTTCTACCTTTAAAAACAAACAAACAAACAAACAAACAGAAACCTTCAAGTGCAGTTCTCTTTCAGAAAGGGACCAGCCTCCTTTAATGAGCCCTCACCCCCGTCACATGCACTGGCAGCGTGTCCACGTTCCCGAGCCAAGCCATCTGGGCTCTGTTCTGGCCCTCAGAGTCACTTGGTGTGGTGACTTGGTGTTGTCTCCTTAACTCGGTGCTGACCATGTACTAAACAAACTCGTTTTGTTTTGTTAACTACCCATTTAATGAAATGTGCTGTTAGTGCAGGTCCATATCCCTGGTGGCCGCCTTCCTGTGGCATCTGCCCTGGATTCTGCTACCACAAGCCCCAACCCTGACAATGGTCGTGGTCCCCTTCCTCAGTTAGCATCGTTCAACGTCACTGTCAGTTCTTTGGGAAAAGGAAGCCAGCACGCTTCTCCACAGTCGTGGAGTTACTACTCCACGTTACTAGTGTCCTATGTGAAGTTTATTTTTGGCAGGTGCTTAGCTGGTTCACCTGGTCTTGTTCGCTGCAGCCTGTATCCATCCATCTACCTCTGTTTGCCCTATTGCATGTGAAAGCCAATTCTATTCAGCGCCACGGTTGGTATGTGACCCACTTGTAAATGTTGGCATTGCAGGATGATAATACAGTCACAGAGAAAGGAAATGGTTGGATTTAAATATGGGATTGGCTGTAAATTCACCAGGAAGCATCCTCCCAGGTTTCAGCAGCGGGTACATTTCCAATCATGTTGGGTCCCAGCCCCCACGGATCTCTGTGCGTTGCTTGTCAGCCGATATCCACAGGTGCATCCTGCTCTCCAGTCCTGGCTGACTGCCCCCGGCCTTGCCACACTGACATCAACAGCTAGCACGAGGAAAACACGAGCTCTTACACCTGGGGTTTCTCCACTGTGCTATAAGTCTGTACATAAGGCTGCTCACTGCTTGCAATAAAGACAGACAGACACAGACATTCTCTTAGCACAAACGGCTGGACATCTTGTCTTTAAATATCCAGATACATTAGACTCGCTTGTGGCACGGACGCCACACAATCATACAATCTCTGGGTGACTGTGGATCTTAATGGCCAGTAGCTCAGGACACATCCAATTCAACTGTAGCATGAATTAGAAAGCCACTTCCCCTACGAAATATCACTATTCCCTGGATTGAGCTGCTGGAGCTAACACTGACTGAAGGTTTGCGTTGCCTCTGGGTACACAGAAGTACAGTTGGCCACAAGATGATGCGCGTGGACCACAGACTGTTGTTTCTTAGGCCGGAACCCTGAAGAGAAGGTGGACTTCAGGCATGAGTCCACTCTGGTTCCCTCCTGACAGGCTATCCAAAAAGAGAGTGCATAAGCTACTGCTCACACTAACGCACAAGACCACCAAGAGTAATCAACCCCCAACACCGAAGTAATATCAAGGTACAGTAAGTCTATGCCCTGTTTTCAGTGGTGTGCTGATAAATGGTGTTAGCGATTGGCCTCGGGGGTAGGGTTAGGGAGTAGGGTAGGTAGAGGCATTCCTGGTTGCTGACCTGACCTTGTTTCTGTGGGGTTAAGAAGCTTCCAACTTGAAGCCCCCTGCTTGGCAGGGTTTCTGAAGTGAGACCATCAGCTCCTGAGACCCGAGGCAAGACAGTGCCCGCATGCCCGTGTAACTCTCCCACACAGGATTGCTCATTCTCTCTGTGGCTCCCACAGATGCTGTCTATCTGTGGATTTAGCCTCTAATGCACATGAGTGGGAAGGCTGATTCTCGTTAACATAGTTGTTATCCAATAAACATTTACCTATTAATGTTAGCAGTTTATTCCAAGGACAGCCTTTTCATTTTCTTAGCTTCCTTAAAAATCTTATTGGGTGTGTGTGTGTGAAATCCCTGTGTTTTATTACTTTTAAAAGCCAGAAAGTCAAACGAGGGAGAGTGTCTTGTAAGAAAGTCACTGGAGAAGAAAGTACTAGAAGTATGTATGCGGTATCATACGCCAGGAAATAGAATGTGTTTGCAGTTTGAATCCTGCAGGAGAAATCATATATGTGTTTATTCATCACAGAACCCATCCCGGCTTTTGCTATACAAAGTGTCAAATTTCTCCCTCATCCCTGGGCCTGGCAGAGAGCAATTACACAGATTATTTGGTGAGAAAAAGCAGTGTAGAAGACCTTGGCTATGAATAATAAAGGCTATTCCCACACGGCAGGACAGCTCCAAGTTCGAGTGTGTAAGCATCAGATATGGGTGAGTGTGCTGGACGGTTTGTGTCGGCTTGACACAGGGTGGAGTCATCCGAAAGGAGGGAACTTAAGGTTGAGAAATTCCTAAGATCCAGCTGTAGGGTGCTTCCTTAATTAGTGTTTGATGAGGAGCCCAGCCCACGGTGGGCGGGGCCATCCCTGGGCTGGTGGTCCTGGGTTCTACAAGAAAGGAGCCTGAGCAAACCAGTGAGCAGCTCCCCTCCATGGTCTCTGCATCAGCTCCTGCCTCCGGGTTCCTGCCCTGCTTGAGTTCCTGTCCTGACCTCCTTTGGTGATGAAGAGTGCTGTGGAAGTTGTGAGTCAAATAAACTTCCTTCTCAGTTTGCTTTTGGTTACCGAAGGGACAGGAACCCCAAATAAGACAATTTGGCACCAGGATAGTGGGGGATTACGATGACAGGCCTGACTGTGTTGTGTTAGGTGCGGGGGACTGTGGAAGGACTCTGGAACTTTGTGTAAGGAGCTTGGAAGATAAGAATGTGAAGGGCGGTTCCGGAAGACAAGACGGAGGCCTGGCCTGTGAAGTTTCAGCGCGGGAGGTGCAAAGACCCTCAGGGCCATTCGTTATTTTGAATTGAGATCCCGAGGTTCTGGTCGGCTGGGGCTGTCGAGTCAGCTGTGGTTAATGAGAACCCAGAACTGCTAAAGCTGAACTCTGCTTTGCTGGGGTGCTCCATGCTGGTCAGCTGGAGCTGAGAAATTAGCGGTGACTAAGAAGAGACCAGCGTCACCGAGGTGAAATCTTCTGGGAAGTGTTTCCTGAGAGCCCAGAGAAGCTGTGTTCCAGAGGCAGCTAAGGTTGCACCTCCTGCTGGCAGGAGAGTTTGGTCGTGTGTGAGTGTCACCCAGGTGATTCTAGTTTTGGAGGTATGAAGACCCCAGCATTTTGGAGATGCCAGCGCCACGGCCCGGCCAAGCACAGCAGCACGGGCAGCAGTGGAGTGGAGCCCCCCCCCCGCCCCCCCCAGCCTAGAAGATGAGATGCTCTGCGTGCTGTAGAGGGCGGAGCTGGAGAAGTGAGGCAGACCCCTGGGAGGAGCAGAGATGATCGTGAGTGAATCCCAGATGTAGCGCAGAGTTATTTACACTGTTTTTTCTGTTTTTGTTTTGTTTTGTTTTTGTTTGTTTGTTTGTTTTGAGACTGGGCTTCCCTGTGTAACTTTGGAGGCTGTCCTGGAACTCGCTCTTGTACACCAGGCTGGCCTCAAACTCACAGAGATCTGCCTGCCTCTGCCTCTTGAGTGCTGGGATTAAAGGCGTGTGCCACCAATGCCTGGCTATTTACACTTTTTGTTTTGCTGTTTTTTTCAGATTGTGAAAGCTCTGGTTCTTACCTTTTAAACTAAGAAAGTACTTAACTTATTTTGACTTTACAGAATCCCATAGTTCAGAGACTTTAAATGTTTTTTTTAAGCGATTTTGGGGTTTTACAGAGAATTTGGATTTTAAATGAAATGATTTTTTTTTAAAGAGACAACTTTTGAAGTGTATGAGTTGGTAAGGCTGATGGGACTTTTTAAGGTTATAAAATGCTTTGTGTTGAGATGTCTATCGATGTACAATCTTGGGGATGAACAAGAAGGGAAGGTTGTGACTTAACGGTGACACGCTGTTTGTCAAGCTGACAAAGGGTCAGTTGTGCTGGATAGTTTTACGTCGACTTCGACACAAGCTAGGATTATCTGAAAGGAGGAAACTTAACTGAGAAAATGCTTCCATAAGATCTAGGTGTAGGCAAACCCGAAAGGCATCTCCTTAATTAGCGTTTAATGGAGGGCCCGGCACATCGTGGGTGGTGCCATCCTGGGCTAGGTGGTCCTGGGTTCTATAAGAGAGCAGGCTGAACAAGCTCTGGGGAGCAGGCCAGTGAACAGCTCCCCTCCATGGCCTCTGCATCAGCTCCCGCCTCCGGGTTCCCGCCCTGTTTGAGTTCGTGTCCTGACTTCCTTTGACAATGACCACTGCTGTGGAAAGTGTGAGCCCAATAAGCCCTTCCCTTCCCGACTTGCTTCTGGCCACTGAAGCAATGGAAACCCTCACTAAGACCGTGAGGTATTAACGGAGAGACCCAGAATGGGCTGGAGAAATAGATCACCCTGGTGCCCAGTGCCCTACCTTAAAGACCAGAGTTCTCAGGTGCCATCTAACCTCCCCCATGTTCTCTCTTTTCTACAGTCCTCATTTTACAAACTATCCATCTCAAGCTGGCATCAGCAAGCCCCCAAACATCCGCTTGTCTCTACATATAGAGAATTAACCCAGCCCAGCTCAGACTCTTCCTCCTCCCGTAGGTTCGGGGGATTGTCTCACCAGTTTGAAGAGCGGTCTTAACACAAACCTTTCCCTAGCTCCGTGTGGGTCTCAAGTGTGGGGGGGAGGCCTCCACCCCTGCCCCCTCCCTTCTGCAGTGCTGTGGAACACTGCTTCACAAAGAAACGCTTGTGTGGAAGCCGGGTACCCAACATCGCTGCTATTGTGAGCGTGCACAGGTCTGTCTCTGGCATTGCTCCTCTCTCTCCTCTGCTCCCTGCCATTCTAACACAGAGTTGGCTTTTTTTCTCTAAAGGAAATCCCACTAAAGCTTCGGTAGGTAAATGATACTAATCTGTGTTTCCAGCGCCTGCCTCTGCTGACTACAGGCTTTGGTTCGTACAGCTGGGCGACTTTTGGATGTGTGAGGAGATTGGACAAGGTTCTTGTAAAACTGGTTGTCAAATCTTAAATTCTGCAGATGTTCCAAGAACCTTTGAGATTAAAAAGGAAAAAGTTTGCAGCAATGCTGAAAGGTTTATTTCTGGAAAATTTCTATGCCTGACAAATAAATTTACTCGGAGCATATTTTAGTATTAGGTACTTTACATACTCTGGGTCTTTTTAGCACGTTGACAGTTTTCTGATTACCATTGATTCATACTTGGGGGACTGAGGCCGGAATAATTTGCTTCGGATAAGATTTGATAAACAAACAACCAAAATGCTTAAAAGTCGGTGTGACAGAAGTGTGGAGACTGCTCCAAGCTCCAGGCCAGCTGGATTCTCACAATGAATTCCAGGCCAGTCAGGGGGAGAGGGAGAGGGAGAGAGACAGAGAGGGACAGGGAGAGAGGGGGAGAGAGACAGGGACAGGATTCTTAACAGAATCGTGTAATTTGCACTGGTTTAGAAGTCATGGCCAATTACAAAGTTCTGCAAGAAGGAGGAGTAAGGAATGAGATTACAAATCCTAAAGTGAGCTCAGAGGGCTCAGGGACATCACAGGCTTCCTGAGAGGAGATGCTGGTGGCCATGTGGGTTGACCGGCAAAGGCAAGAGTGACCAGGAAATGTCACAGGTAGAGATGCCCAGTTTCCTCCTCTGTGAAATGTCCTAGGACATAAGTCAGGCTAAGTGGGTAGTACATGTCAGCTGTCTGATCTCCATCTCAGAAACAGTGACGTGCCACCACCTGCACACCGAAAAGCTTACACGTTTCCCCAGTGTCAGTTTTGAGATGCAACCAACAGTGTGTTGGCAGTTTGGGGGTCACCTGAGGTAGAAGTATTTACACCACATGGATGGGCAAACACAAACGCGAGGACTCTGTGCCCCCCCAACCCTGGTCACTGGAAGATGGGCTCTGGAGAGTAATGGAAAAACAGTCATAGTTAACGCGTGAGAAAGGTTGACTACACTTGTGGAGGAAGAATAGGTAACGAGACAAGAAAGAGTCTACAGCAAGAAACAGTTATGACCCTCAAGAAGCGCCAGCAGTCACCCAGGACCCGTTGTGAAGATTTGTAGAGACACCCCAGATCATCTCATCTGTGTCTTAGGAGGAAGCAGAGTTGCTTAGTGCTATCTGAGTCTCTAAGATACTAAGCATCTGGTTATTGGGGCTGGAGAGACAGTTCAGGGCCTAGGAGCACTTGGTGCGCTTACAAGAGATCTAGCTTTGACTCCCAGCACCACACAACAATCTGACATTCCCAAGTACTCATGTGGTGCATATTCAGACACATAAAATGCATCCTAAAAAAAAAAACTGGTTCCGCTTTTACATTATTGTCAAACTAAAATAATGATCATACTACTTTTGCTATTTGGCCAATCTTATTTCTCTGTTCTTGGTTGCCCTCCGTCCATGCCAGTTACAATTTGGGCATCCAATCGGGTACCCAGCTGCTTCCCTCACCGCAAAGCAGACACGGTACCCTCTCGCATCCTCTCTCCTTTGCACATCATCTCATCAAAGCTTGATCTGTGTTAACATCCAGGCAGTTGCTTGTTATGGAGTCGATTGTCTCCATAACAATCGCTGGGGCCTCCCATAGCTTGGGGACACAGAGGGGACACAGACATTGCATGCATTATGGGGGGGGGACGCAGTACGTGTCTATTTTGCTGCGCATCTCAGAGATGCCGGGGACTAGAGAGATGGAGCAGTTTGAGGCAGGCCAGCCTAACAGCGTTGCTGGTGAAGAGCGGCGACGCGGAGTGGAGGAAGAGGGCTGTCTCAGACAAGGATGCTGAGGGTGGCACAGGCCAGGACCGCTTCGGGAAAGCAGCGTGACTAGCGCCGCCGCCGAGGCACGGGAAGCCGCCAGTAAAGCCAAGGGGCGTTTGCAAGCTCGGGAAAGTGATAGACAAGGGGGAGCGCTGTCTCGCATCACTTCCATGATTTCTCAGTAATTCAGGCTTATCTAATTTTAAATGACAATGAAATAGTTACTAACAGCGCAGATGAAACTCCAGTTTTGGGGGCCTTGAACTGGTGAGAATTTCCAAGAATAGTTAGCGGTGATTTACGCAGATCCCATTTTCAGCGCTGGCCAAACAGAAGGCCCCCATAATTGCTAATTGTGACTAGTGACATCCTTTCGTATACAATCCGCACATTTCCAAAGGCTCACTTTTTAACTTTATATTACCCGTGTGTGGATACTTGGCTCCTATGCAAGTCTGTGTACCAACTCTATACCTGGGGCCCCGCAGAGGCCAAATCGGGTGTTAGGTCCTTCAGAATTAAGAGTCACAGGCAGTTATGAGCTGTCATTCCGGGCCTGGGAATTGAACCTGGGACATCTGGGAAGGGTAGCCAGTGCTCTTAACCACTGAGTCACTTCTCCAGCCCCTACCAAAGACGTCTTAAAATGCACCACCCAGCATCCATAGATGAAGGGTCAACCAAATATGGTATCTGCATGCTGTGGACTATAACACAACTCGGATGACCCTTGAGGACATGATGCTATGCGAAAGGCCATTCCCAGCAGCATTTTCCTGTGTTGGTCCCACTGTTGAGCATAACTGAGACCTAGGCAAATTCATGGAGGCAGAAGGAGAAAAATGGCAGGGCATCTAGGGAAGTTTTTCACGGGATCAGAATTTCTGTTTTGTGAGGTTAAAAAAAAAACTTCTGGAGATTGGTCGCACAGAGGTGTAAAATCCTTCACACTCTATAAACTCCAAACTGGTTGCTGTGATGAATTCGTTACCTTTCTTGCTGCTACAGCCAGATTCCTGACTAGCAGCGACATCGGGGGAGAAGTTTAAGGGGCACAGTTTGCCATGGCAGGGAAGGCCCCAGGAGTGTAAGGAGGTTGGCCACGCTGTGCCTGTCTCCAGGAAGCAGAGACAGATGGATGCAGATGCTCAGCTCACTTCCCCCTTTTCATCCAGTTAGAGAACCCCCAACCCACGGGGTGCTACTGCTTCCATTGGGGTGGGTCTCCCCTCTTCAAACCTTTCTAGAAGCACCCCATACGGACAGTCCTGCATGTCCCCTGGGTGACTCTGAAGGCAGTCAAGTTCACGGTGAGGCTAAGCCGCCACGGGTGGTAGATTTTACATTACTTGTTATTTTTAACTTCATTACCCTTGATTTTTTTTATATACAAAGAAAAGAATTCATGACCTTCCTTTATACTATGTCCCTGTCTATTGTGGAAGCTCCTAAGTTATTATTCTCCTCAAGTGTTTTCTACTGAGTTGCTGCTTGGAAAGAATGTGAGGTAATGAGGATGCCGAGAGTGTGCGGTAATGAGAAGGTGGAGTTTGGCACAGCAGCTCCCAGGTGGATTCTATGAGACCATAACGAGGAGGTGCTGGTGATGCCGGGAGCAAGAGCTGGAGGGGCACTCTCCGGAGAAGGGCTGCCTCTGGCCGGAACTTCGACCTTGCAGACAATAAAGACCCACCTCCATCGCTCTCCAAGTGCCCCAAGGATCTGCAATGAAGGAGCTGTGGCTTTTGCTCCCCTGCCCTGAAGTTAACAGGCTGGGAATGTTTGGCCCTGGGTGGCATTAAAAAAAAAAGCTGCTTGAGTTCTAGTCCTTTCTCTCCTAGTTTTAAAAGCACATTCATTCCCATCTGACGCCACCCCTATTTGCTTAACCTTGAGGAGTGACAGAATCCCCCCTTTTTTTCCTTTTGAAGACTGCCTTCCCTTCTGTTTGACTTTTTATTCTTCAGAATTCCTCTTCCTAGTACTCAGGGGACTGCTTCCTTTTGAGAGAAAACTGTTTGGCTGGCAACTTATTCTCCGATTGTGAAAGTACCAAACAGAAATGTGTTGCGTTTCCTGGCTGGTCAGTCCCTTGAGGTTAAACAAAGGGACCCCTGGAGCCCTGGAACTTGCAGGGGACAGTTCACTCAACTTCCACTGCCCTGGGATTAGTTGGTGAAGCAGGCAGGTGTGTGTCACTGCCACACTCACCCAAAGACAATTCTGTCGTGGGTCTGGAATGGGAGAATGGTGCAGGGGAGGCAGGCCAGTCAGCCTCTGTCCTGATGCAGCTCCTTCCAGAACATCAGCTCTCTGCCAGGGCTGGGGGACTGGCAGCGAGTTTTGGTCTCGATATCAGTGGCCACCTGTGCCTTTCGGTTTGACCGCACTGCTTCCGGTCCTCGGCATGCACTTGCTATGTCTGTCTTGGGGTCTTCTCTGCATGTCAAGCTACCCTCTAGGAGCCTGTGACTTCGAGCCAGCCTTGACCCTGATGTGAGTGTGACATTCCCCATGCCACCCACAGAAAGCAAACCTTGCCGGAAATCACAGTGAATGTGTTTACCCGACAGCTGATACAGTGCGTTAACCGTGCAGTTATTAAATGATTGCATTTCCCAAGTACAGGCGATGCTACCCGAGTTGGCTCTGTCTTACGTCGCAGTACCTACGCACGCCGCCTTCACGGAAACCCTGTGAGATGGGCGCTGCTTTCCTGCCGAGGAAAAGCAAAACTGGCATGCAGAAGCCAAGAGGCTGGGAGGTGTGGAAGATGGGCAGAAGGAGGATTGAGACTGATAGTGTGTTTTTGTTTGTTTGCTTTTGGCTCTAGCGTTCAGATTCCAGGGTTTCACCAGAGAATAGTTAGTGTCTATGCACACGGGTGACTCCCGACCAGAGTGCTTGCTTTCTGGTGGGATGTAAACATCCAGTAGGCTTAGAAAGTTGAAGACATGAAGGTTTGGTAACTGAGATCAAGAGAAGGGGGAGGGAGAGGGGGAGAGAGAGAGAGAGAGAGAGAGAGAGAGAGAGAGAGAGAGAGAGAGAGAGAGAGAGAGAGAGAGAGAGAGAGAGAGATTCTGAGAAGGACAGACATAGGCTATATCAAAAGTTTAGCGGTAAGCACCATTAAAGGGAAGAGAGAAACCCAGGGATATGCAGTAGCTGGAGAATACAGGAGAAGGGGAGGCGGTCAGGAGGCTGTCCCTGGGCTGAGTGTGGCGAGAGGTAGCATCTAAGGAGCAGAGATTGGGGCTTGCTCTGGGTGGGTGGGTGGATGGGTGGAAGCTCGGATTCTGAGAATAGAAAGGGGCTGCAGAGATAAATGGCTCCAGGACTATGAGCCTCAATCATTTACCAACAATAGTGTGGATCTTTATAAGAAAACCTCCACATGGAGAAACAAACCTTTGATGCTTTTTTTTTACTTAATGCAAACCGCAAACTTGTCTGATACCAATAAGTGTCCATTTGGATCGAAATGCACGAGGCTTTACGCATGCTGCTCAGAGCAAACAGCACGTTTCCGAGTTGCTACACTGACTTGTGATTGGCAACTGCACACAAACTGTATTTGCTAGTCGCCAAACCCCAAGTGAATGTAGCAGCTGATCACTAGCGCCATCTATAGGTAGAATGCAGCATGGCGGTGTCACATGGATTGTGGGGAGGAGGGTGTTAAGAACAGGTTCATGTTCCCCGCGGTTGTTTATATTTCTCGTGTGGAGGTGAGAGGACAGCTTCCCTTACACCATGAGGCTTCATGGTGAGTCAGGCTGAAGAACAGAGACAAATGCACTCACTCTCTTTTATCTCAGGGATGCACGCTACAGCGTGTGAAGACTTTGACATGCGTTAAGTGGGAAAATGACTCAGGGTGCCAAATACCGAGTGCCCCATTTACATGAAGAACATAGCAGTGTTCACCGTGGAATGGACGCTGTTAGGATCTGGGTGTCCGGAGAAGCAGGAAGCTGCAGTCAACACCAGGTACAGAGTTTTAAACTTCAAGTCTTAGGGATGGGTGATGGTGTTGGTTATAAACTCTGTGTGTGCATGCGCATGTGTGCATGTGTGTGTGCGTGCATGAGAGAGAGAGTTTAGCACTACTAAATATGCAATTTAAAATGGAAAATGCTATGTATATTCTGTAGCAATGGAAAATCATAACCACAGTGGCTCAGGGTACAGATATGACAATATTTGTCACACACACACACACACACACACACACACACACACGCACCAGAACTTAACTTGTCCTTATTTTTATGTCTTTAAAATCCTCCAGTCTGAGAGATGGTTCAGCGGGTAAAGGCACATTTGCTGCCAACAGTGAAGAGTGAGTTCAAACCCCAGGGCCCTCTGGTGGAAAGGGGGAACCAGCTCCCACAAGTTGTTCTCTGGGCTCAGGGGAGAGGTCCAGGACAGACGGAGTCCTGTCTGCACACTGAAAATTACTCTACTCTGAATTCCCATCCCAGGAGCCACAGGTGCTGGCTGGGTCAACATGTTACACATTGTTCAGAGGGGACAGAGGCCAGGACAACACTGCCGTGTCTCATGATTTTGCACACGTTTGTACACATGGAGAGGAACAAGGAAGACAGGAGGGGAAGGGGTTAGGTCACAGAGAACAACATAGCTAACCCTCTGGGTCAGAAAATTTGGGAAGGGAAGGGAGAGAGGCAGGAGGTCAGCTCTCTCTTTCCTGGAGCGCCAGAGTCCAGGGCCCCTCACCTGCCAGCAAGGACCGTGACTATATATGGCCCATGACTATATATGGCCCATGACTATATATGGCCCATGACTATATATGGCCCGTGACTATATATGGCCCGTGACTATATATGGCCCGTGACTATATATGGCCCGTGACTATATATGGCCCGTGACTATATATGGCCCGTCTTTCACTGGGCACCTCCTAGCTTCATTCACATTCTCGGTCCAGGCTCATGGATGTTAGTACCTGGTCTGTTGGCTGATTTTCAAACTCATCCGAAGGACCACCTGCAGCACAAACTCACAAGTGTTTGTTTCAGGGGCAAACAGACATGTCCCAGCAGCTGTGTCTTGGAATCAGAATTTGCATTCCCGCATGTTTCCTGGCAGTCTTCAGAACAGCAGGCACACTTGTGACTGGGCGGGGTGGTTTGAAGACCGTCCCTACCCTTAGGCTCCTAAGTTTGGACATTTGGTCGCCAGTGGGTGGCGCTGTTTGGGAAGGATTAGGAGGCGTGGCCTCGTGTGTCCCTGGGGATGGACTCTGAGGCTTGAGGTTCCCAGTGTGCTCTCTGTTTCTTCTTGTGTGTGTGTAGCTCCAACTGTGAATTGTCAGCTGGTCCCCTGCCTTTGCTTTGCCGTCATGGACTCCTAGCTAATCCCCTGAAACTGTAAGCCCCAATTAAAC
The DNA here is from genome assembly GCF_017639785.1 of Mesocricetus auratus. Lineage (NCBI taxonomy): Eukaryota > Metazoa > Chordata > Mammalia > Rodentia > Cricetidae > Mesocricetus > Mesocricetus auratus. Next base: position 5,362,064 of record NW_024429180.1, read on the forward strand.
ACTTCCTCTTGTAAGTTGCCTTAGACACGGTGTCTTGTCACAGCAACAGAAAAGAGGTTAACTGAAAGACTGAGGCAGAGTGGATAAAAATAAGTCTTCCTCGGTGGGCGGAGCTTCAGGGAAGAGGCCAGGGAGCCAGCCCCGGGGAAAGGGAGCAGGCTGGGAGCATCTGCACCATCTGGGCTCAGCATAGCCTGGGAACTGGTTTTCGGGAAACTTTTGGCCTGGGCAAAAGTAGGGCAGCTGGACAAAGGTACCCTTCCACCGAGTGTGCGTCTTTTTTGGGGGTGGGGGTTGGGGGGGTGGGGGTTGGGGGGGGTGGGGGCTGCCCTTCAGACGGATGTGCCCGAGTCAGTGTGAAATAGAGAGCAAGATGAACTCCAGGGAGCTGGAGGGAGCGCGGACAGGATGCTCAGTGCTCAGTATGTGGTCAGGCTGAGGTCAGATCCTGGAGCGGGTGAGACCTCCTGGAGTCCTGTACAGACCATGCGGCCTGATGTGGGGCGGTTAACCTTACGAGGGAGATGGGCTTTCCAGAGCCGTCTAAGCATGTGTTGGAGCGAAGCATGAGGATCGAGCAAAAGCCAGCCTTGCCACTCTTGGCGCTGTGACACAGCTTGCACTTGGCTGCAGCGGAAGTGAGACGAAACCCGTGTCCGTAACCCCCAAGCGCAGGAAGCCACTGGGGCCAGAGCCATGCTTGGCCAGTGGCTTTTAAGTCCCCCTGAGAGGATCTGTAAGGGAGAGACTCCTGAAGTCACAAGCCCCAGCCGCGCCTGTCACACGTCTAAGGATGTCCCCAACCTGGACCTCCACCAAAGAGCTAAACTTGGAAAACAAAAAACAAAACCCTCCTGTGACGGTCATGCCATACCCAAAGGCACCGCTAGGGGGCAGCAGAACACAAGCATCCTTGTGATGCCTGCAGAAAAAGCTTGCCCATGTGGCTCCCTCAGCCAAAAACTAGGCGGGAAGGACTCCAGCCTTCCTGCCTGCCCTCCGATCCACACACTAGCTCCTGCTTTCAAATCACCTCGTGGTGGTTCTACTCTGTCCCTGGGTCTTTTATATCTCCTATAACAGAAAACGCTGAGTTCTGAAACTCGGCTGTGTGTGCCCTGGGCTGGTTCCACGGTGTTGGCTTTCATTGCTAGATGATTCCTCGAGGAAGCCTCCCTCACCGGTATCACCGTCTTCCTGGTTGCGTCCCTAATTCGCACCTTGAGCTTAGTGGGCTGTGGCAGGGCAGGGTTTCTCTGTTTGGGCCCCAGAGGTCACAGCGGCAAGTTGCAGGTGTTATGCTGCCTTTTGAGAGAATGAATGAAAGCTGTGTGAGAGCGCTCCGAATGTGGAATCCAGCCCTGGTTTCTGCCTCCGCCCACTGTGAGGACTTGATCGGACGATGAGTCCAGAGAGACAACTGTTGCGGAATTTTGCCATGAGCCAATGCACACTCAAGCCTTCTCATGACCATAGCAGCACCTTCCTGTGTTGTCACCTATGTGAGGGCCCACCCTGCTCCTCACACATCCCGTGGAGTCCTGGTTACTCTGCAGACTTCCGGTCTCTTCAGATCTCCAGCCTCTGTGGTCTGAATGTTTATGTACGACCAAAATCCTGTACGCTGACAGCCCGACTTCAAAGGTGATGGTATTGTGAGGTGGGACCTTGGGACTGATTAGATCAGGACAAGGAGCTCCTGTGAATGAGATCGGTGTCCTCACGAAGAGCAGCCCCGAGAGCTGCTTCATCCCTCTACCACACGGGGACACTGGTCAGGGCGCATCCGTGAGGGCAAGAATCAGGCTCTCGCCAGACGCCGAGTTTGCTAGCATTCTGGGGCATTCTGTTAGACCAGCCTGAACAGATTAAGAAGCCAGCCGAGACTCCCCTCCCCCACCCCTGAGCTCCGGATGGCCCTGACTAAACGCTTATAGGACATCCTCGCCTCGTCAACCTACCCAAGGTGGCATCTAACATGCCAACAGTCAAGTCCGCCATGTCTCACACCTCCCAAGCCACCCATTTCCCTCATCTTTCCTATTGCCACGGCTCCTAGGGGGAAGAGGTGATCTCAGGGATGCTATGGAACACACTGACAGAGATTCGAGACGAGAAGCCAGGACCATGGGCATGCTCCAGGGGAATCTGTCATCCCAGGTCCTGTCCCAGAAGGACCACAGTGTCCCGGTCCTGATGGGCAGAGGCAGATGGGATTCCAGGGACTCTGGCTTGCACGGGTGGCCCATGGAGCTTGGGAAACAAGGGGATCGGGTCCTGGCATGGTCGACTGAGATGCTACCCTGGTCACTTTCCCCAGATAGACTTGTTACAGATCCTGGGTTCTCACCTTTATACCAAGGTCATTTCTCCTCCCAGAGCAATTCCATAGTCACAGGACCCTTTCCTGCCTCTCATTCCCTCACTGCCCCCACCGTGTCTAAAACACGGGGAGGGAACCCAGGGCTGGGAGGGTTCTTCACCACATTCTGATCTAAGCTGGACATCAAATGTGAGCTCCCGCCCGCTGCCCTGATCATGTGTGAGCCCTCTACCGTGTGATGTGAGAGGTGTGTGTGTGTGCCTCGACTCCTTTGCAGATAGGACCCACTTCACCGTCTCTGAAGCCAAAACCCAACACCTCCACTGAGATCCGTGATTTAGACTTCTATATAATGAGTACTTTCTGGCCCAACTGGGTCCTGCCACCCTTGAGAGTCCCAAATAAACACACAAGACTTATAAAACTCTTGGCCGGTGGGTGGCTTGGGCTTCTTATCGGCTAGCTCTGTCTTAATTATCAACCCTTTTCTATTTATGCATTTCCACATGGTCTTGGCTTACTGGAGAACGCCTTTCGAATCCCCTTTTTCCCGGGCTCTACATGATGACTCCGTCTGCCTACATTTCCCAGAATTCTCTGCATCTCCTAGTCCCGCCTAGCTCCCTGAGTCTACTGATCATGGTGGTGTTTTTTTCATCAATAAGAGAAACCTATACACAGAAGGACATCCCCCTCCCAACACTCCTAGAACCCCAGGATGCTCTAAGCCACACCCCTAGGACCCCAGGTTGCTCTAAACCACACCCCTTCTTCATCAGCCTGGCCCTGACAAGCCCAAGATGACATCAGCTCTCACTTGAATCACTGAATGGACCCACCATCACCCAACCATTGTGCCCCCTACCAGACCGATCCAAAAGCAAATCCAGATCACCGTTTCTTCCTCCAACTTGCACCGCCTTCTCATTCTCTGCTCTTCGGTCCTCTTACCTGCTCTGTCATGTGACTTCCTCCTGGGTCCCGGAGAGACGAGAGACGGGAGCCTCCCTAGCGTTCCGAGTGTGTAGCTCCTTCCTCTTGGACTGTGTCTTACGCTGCCGGAGGCCCTTAGGCCACTCTTCTCCATGCTTGTGGCAACCTCTTCTGTCTTGCTTAGACCCCTTGATCTACGGCTTTCGGCTGCTTTAGTTTCTGTTTCCATGCTCACCGAAGGTAAGGGTACAGTTGGGCCCTAGGACATCTTTTGGGCTCACCAGAGCTGTTCCAAGTTGGGTCCCTGGACCACCAGTGTCAGCACCACCTGGGAAACTTGGCATACCAAGTTTACGGTCCCAGCCCAGCCCTGCCTATTCAGAGCTCTAGGAACAAAGCTAGGGACTGTTCTCTCAAGCACTGTAGGCAATCCCGATGCGTGTTCAACCAGAGGCTTGCTGGCAGAAACAAATGGGAGCCGAGTAAATGTGACATAATGGGATTTGCTGTTGTTTGCCATAGTCGGAATTACTGGGTTGATTATCTCCTGAGAATAGAGCCTGGGTCCTGACCTCATCACTCGGCATGCAGACTGCCTGGGGTGTGCATCACCCGTCCCCTCCTTGGCTCCTGTTGCATCGTATAATCATTAATATGCAAGTTTCAGATTGTAACCTGAGGAGGAAACCCAATGACCAGAGAGAGACCTTGATTTTTCCAAGTGCCATGGCCAGGGCTTTCAGGATGGGCTATGTTGCTCTGATGCCGGCTTCTCATCCCACATTCTCAAGATGAAAACAGTCGCCAAGGGAATTGGCCCCTGGATGCTTAGTGTCATTGAATTCCCTATAGTGGCACGTATCCTATTCTAAGATTCTAAGAGTCTGAAGGTGTCAGTGTGTTCCTGGAGCTTTTGATTGGTTGATTTTTTTAGTCCTCAGCTCTTACTGCTGTTGGGATTTACTGTCTCAAAAAGAAAGACAGGATGGTGGTGCATATCTTTAATCCAGGCACTTGAGAGACAGAGGTAAATGGATCTCTGAGTTCAAGGCCAGCCTAGTCTACTGTCTTAGGGTTTTTATTGCTGTGAAGAGACACCATAACCCCAGCAACTGGGTTTTTTATTTTTTTGAGACAGAGTTTCTCTATGTATCTTTGGAGCCTGAACTGGACTCACTCTGTAGATCAGAGATCCTCCTGCCTCTTACAGTATCAGAGGTTCAGTCCCTCATGGTGGGGAGCATGGTGGCCTGCAGGCAGCTGTGTTGGAGAGGTAGCTGGGAGTCCTACATCTTTCAGGCAACAGGAAGACACCTGGCTCACTTGTTGGTATCCTGGAGCACAGGGAACCTCAAAGCCGTCCCCACAGTGACATGCTTCCTCCAACAAGGCCACACCCACTCCAATAAAGCCACACCTCCTAACAGTGCCACTCCCTTTGGAGGCCATTTTGTTTCAAACCACCACATTCTATCTAGTAGGTTCCAGAGCAGTTAGGGCTACCCAGTAAGCTCCTGTCTTAAAAAGAATGGGAGGATGATGATGAGGAAGATAAGAAGAGCCTTATTTGGTGAGGGCCATTTAATATGGATGGATTTCTTCCTGTGTCTTTTACCATGCAAGCCCTTCATTGGCATCCAGTAAATAGTGGGCTCTGTTCACTCAGTGAAAAACTCTGAAACGCCATTTAAGAAGCTCCCACTGTTTCCTGTAGGACTGAAAGCTTACACACCCTTCCTTCTGCCGTATCAAAAGTTCTTGCAAGCACTTTTAGAGGGTGCTGTGACAAGCCAGTCACCCTGATTCCTGCCTTCCTCTCCTGCTTCATCTGAGATGCTTTATTTCCAACCTGTGTTCCAGAATGTCTCTCTTTCTTGCTCTTGCGTTTACAAAATCCTCTTTTCACTTACACTCTCTGACCCGTCTTTCCCTGGCCTGAAAATTCCCACCCCCTCTTTTCCCGCCCGATGTAACCCATATAGCAGGTCTGCAGAGATTGTCCCTTTGTGTGGGAGATTCCCCCTTCTGCCTGAGGTTGGGGCTTTACCCTGTCCTTCCCGTGACCTTGGTCACCACCTTCTCCGTGACCCTGTCACTCTCCAGAACCCTTCTCAGAGGCTGGCCAACACAGGGCTCAAGTGTCCGGCGGCTAGCTTGGATGAACCACCTCACCCAACTGAAGCGACCAACTTTCCAAATTGCAAATTTATTCCCTTGCTTTCCTTTTGCCCCTGGGCTAAGGATTCAGTACCTTGAATGGAGAGAGCACATCAACAAAAGGATGAGCACATTTCAGAGAGCAGAGGGCTACCCAGAGAAAGGAGGAAAGAAAAGAACACGGAGGCAGAGACCTGCATGGCCAGCAGGAGGCCGTAATTTCTACAGCATCCGAGTGTCCACTAGGAGGAGGACCCCTGAGATAGCAGCACCCTGGAGACTCCGATGGGGGCTTGCTCTGCCTTCTCCTCTGCTGTGTTGAGCCTCTGTAGACAAGGTTATAAAGAGGAGCTGACCCCTGACTTGGAGGACAGAGGGATTACAGGTTGTGTTTCTTCATGTAAGAATAAAACAAGCACAAAAAAAAAAAAAGAGAAAAGAATAAAACAAGCCACATTAACTGGGATATCACACAAATAATGGAAACAACTTCTCACCCAATCACAGTCTTGCAAACCATGGCAATGACCTTGAGCTCATCATCCAACCTCTGCAGGATTCTCCTCATCAGATTGTGGCCAGCATTCCCTAGTCTTCAGTCTTCCCCTCGGCGGCCATTTCCATATCCGTTGGAGATAATTGTTGGTAAACCCCCTGTGCTGGAAAGTTTTATGCCAACTTGAAACAAGCTAGAGTCATCTGAGAGGTGGGAGCCTTAATTCTGTAATACTGGGCAGTAGGTGAGCCTGTAGGACATTTTCTAAATTAGTGATTGATGCGGGAGAGCCCAGCCCATCATGGTGACGTCACCCTTGGGCAGGTGGTCCTGAGTGGGATAAAGCAGGCTGCACAAGCCAGGAGGAGCAAGCCATCGTGCAGCATCCTCCATGGCCTCTGCATCAGCTCCCAACTCCAGGTTCCCTCCTAGTCTGAGTTCCTGCCGTGGCTTCCCTCAAGCCATGTCCTGTTGTTTTGTCACAGAAAAAGAAACTCTAAGACACCCTGTGTAGGCCAGTCCATAGTGTGAGATAGTATTTTGCTGAATTACAGAAATGGACACAGATGACATAACAATTAGGAGAGCATGACTGTTATTTTAAATATTATGCTTTTTTTTAAAAATAAAAGATAATATGATGGCCTTAAATTTTTAAAACAGTCTCCAATTTTTTTATTACATATCCTGGCTCACATTTTATCTGGATAATTAAGAAGACAGTAAAATATCTTGCTATACACTCAGCCAATTATTAAAATAGTAACTGGTCAAATGCCCCACAGGCCTTTCTTAAATCAGCTGAGTCATGAGATTAATGTCTCAGAACCGCCCCCTTTACCACTGAACCAGGCCGTGCCCTTCAGGGTTGACACCAAGCAGGGGTGATCAAAGCGGGTGGCCTCCAAGGTCCAGGTCCCCTCTACCCATCCGTGACCCCAGCACGTTGCCCTTTTCACGAGTGAAACGGTCTCCCTGCCCACTGTATAACTTATCAACAGCGGGGGAGGGGCACTTGCTAAATATAGACTCTGAAGCCGAAGTCCAGGCTGCAAGGCAGCTCTCTGTCTGCAGCCTCCCCTGAATTAGCAGAAACTGGAGTTAATAAGTAGCTGGATGGTAACGCCAGGAGCAGCTGGTCATGACCTTGCGTGCCACAGCAGCACCGCTTCCAATGTTGGCTGAAGTTTCTGCAGGTCATGTGACTCTGGACTTTGGGTGTGCTACTATTTTTAAACCACAGAATGGTCTTGGACGGTCAGCGTGGGGTCCGTGCCAAGGTGGGGAGGGGTGGATAAAAGAAAAGGAAGTGAATCTTTAAAAAGCTTGTAAAGAAATCATTTTTTTTCCTTAGTAATTATCTTTTTGTGTGTGTGTGTGATTTTCCCTGATAAAGTTTCAAGCGTTCATGAAACCACAGTATCTTCTCCAGAAAGCAAAAATTGCAGTGCAGGAAAGAGATTAAAAAAAAAAAGTCACATCAAGGAACACTCGATCTTACACCGCAGTGTCTCACAAACACTGTTTCCTGCTGTCAGGAGCAGGGCTCCACGGAGAAACGTCTGCTTTCATACGAAGCATGAGGCAGGACCACCTTGTCATGTGACCGCCTTGTCACATAAACCAGCTGTTGCTGTAGCATGCCCTGACTGCAAACAGCTCAGGGGAGGAGAGGCTCTATGTGGATCACAGTTTCCAAGTCACAGTCTGTCACTGAGGGTAAGTCAAGGCAGGAACTCAAGTAGCTAGTCACATCACATCCACAGTCAAGAACGTAAACCAGTGGATTGTTACACACACACACACACACATACACACACACACTCATACACACACGCACACACACTCACGCACACACTCACACACTCACACACACACTCACACACTCACACACACACACACACACACTCACACTATGTTGCTTCTACCAAGCTAGCTTTCTTCACTTTTAAAACAGTTCAGGAACCAGTCCAGGAAAATGGTGCAGCCCATAGGAGGTTGAACCAATTAACAATTGAAATGATTCCCAAAGACATGCCCGCCCCATGCAGAGGAACTCCCTGGCTGAGCCTCCTCACACGTAACTCTAGATGTGCCAAGTTGGCATTTAAAACCAACCACTGTACCCACTTACCAAAGACAGGAACACAAGCAAATAGCAACTGCAAAGACCATGGAACTAAACTATTAAAAAATTCCCTCTGCTTGGTGATGCATTCTCACAATAACAGCTCTTAGGAAGCTGAGGCAAGAAAACCATGGGTTTCAGTCCTGTTTAGGCTAAATCATGAGTTTCAGGCAGCCTTGAGTACACACTGAGTCTTTGTCTCAAAAAGAAAAGAAAAGAAAACAAAACAAAAGATCCCTAAACAAAGTCTATGAGTTCCTACATTTCCCCAAACCATTAAGCCACATACAGGTATACACATACACACACACACACACATACACGTGTGCACACGCATGCCCACACACACACACACACGAGTGCCAGCACACACATGCACACACGAGTGCCAGCACACACATGCACATGCACACACACACTTCTTAAAATGTGTGTGTATGTGTATGGTATGTACTGCATGGGTGTTGGAACACACATATGTGGATGTGAGAACATGTATGCCTGTGTATGAGGGTTGGCATTGGATGTTGTCCTCCACTGCTCTCCATTCACTAAGTCAGCATGTCTTGCAGAATGCGGAGCTCACTGATTCTGGCTGGTGTAGCTGGCCAGCATAGCCTGGGTGATGTTCTGCCTCTGAATGCTGGCACCAATATTGCAAACAGGCCACCATGCCCACAGGGCTTCTCGTGTGGATTTGAGGAACCCAAACTCCAGTCCTCCAGGTTGCACAGCAAACATTTTATCCACTTGTCAGCTACCCGGATCGTAACATCACCCTAGGCTGGGATGCTGGGACCCATTTCAGTACTCCGAAAGTTGGAAAGTGAACATAATTGTGTGCTATGCCCGTCCTCTGCAGAACCGTACTGAAGTTATTATTGAGTGGCAGCCAATAGCTTATGAAACAAACTTACTTCTTTAGAAGAATCCAAGATAGGAAATGCAAAAGGAACAGTAGAACGAGAATAACACTATTTTACAACTTCAAATCAAATGATGAAGACAAATTGGTCTTATGTATGCATAATACATATATAGTACGCTGTAGGGGTGAGCCCCACAAAGCTATCCACCATAAGGGCGGGGATAAGGAAATTTAGCACAGGTGAAGATAAAAGGAAGTGAAAGAGAAACGAATCCCTCTTTCCCTTCTTCTCATCTCCTGGATTGTAAGCCTGCCTCGCTTCTGACTCCCCAGCCTTTGCGTGTAAGTTCTTATTCTGGTAAATAAATATACTATCTTCCGTATTGCATTGACCTCAATCAACAGCACGCATGTCTGGGCACCTTCTCTCCCCTGGCCCCTCTGCTTCTATCCTGACTTCAAACATGAACCTTAGGACAGCAACGGTCCAGGAGGAGTGATTTCTCCTTGTAGGTCTGCGCCCACGAGCGAGAACAATCTTAAAATGCAGAGAGAGGGTGCTTAGGTTGGCATTTGCTCTGCTGCAGACGGGCGGTGCCCCGTTCGGATGCGTGTTCGCATCCGCGACTTCCCTGAGCCCTCTTAGAGGACGTGGAGTAGTGCCGAGGAGGACATGAGGAGAAGGAGTCGGAGACCCGGGGGGAACAAAGGACAGATGCCGAAGGTAGCTGAGAGCCTGGGGCGAGTTGAGTGAAGAAACGAGGAAGGGGGGGTGCGGGAAGGCAGTGAGTTAATCTACTTGCAGTGGCCATAGCCAGCGTAGTTTTATATTCAAAGGGGGCAGGATTAAATTTTAACTCCCAAAGGAGGGTGAGATGGCTCAGCGGGTAAAAGGTGCTCACTCGCCACGCAAGCCAGCTGACCTGAGCCCGAGAGGAGAGACCCAACTACGCAAGCGTGTCCCCTGACCCCCGTACGTGTGCCCTGGCATACGCACCCACACACTTACACACGTCACCCGCACACAATAATAACTCCTAATTTTTAGTCACTTAGCTGTTTTTTTCTTTTTTAATGCTTATGAACAATTGCCTACACGCATTCGAGGGTGCCAGGTGGGTGCAGTGCGTGTGGAGGCCGGGAGGAGGCGTGAGACCCAGTAGGGCTGGAGTTAGCAGATGCTTGACACTTACTGTGTCGGGAACAGAACTTGGGGTCCTCTGCAAGAGCAGCCGGGGCTCTTAACCACTGAGCCATCTCTCCAGCCGCTCATAATTTTTCTTTAAATAAAAAAAGTAACCCCCTTGAGGGTCTAGGCTCTGCCCTGGATGAAATGACAGACTCTGGAGGTCTACCAATGAGGGGCCTCACCCTCCTTGGGCATCCGAGTGGAGATTGGATGGGGGACTGGGGGACCTGGTGGGGAGGGCGGGGGAGGAGGGGAAGGAGAGGGAGCTGGGATTGACACGTGAAACAAGATTGTTTCTAAGCTAAATAAAAAAAATAATTTAAAAAAAAGTAACCCCCAGCGATACACATTTTTTTTTTTTGCCTGTGTTCTCTCCGTAAATAAAAGCCTACCCCGCCTTATTTGTTCCCATCCCGATTTGGTCCGAGGCAGTCTTTTTGCTGGGCTGTGTGGTATCTGTTTTTATGATCACGCCAGAGACTTCCTGCTAAGTCATCTCGAAATCAAACTTTGCTTGCACTGCGAGTGTTGCTTAGTAATTAAATTAAAATCCCAGGAAGCTTTGGATTAGAGGGATCTTCCTTCAAGCAAATCCAGGTTAGTAAGACGCTGTGACCTGTCTGGGTTAGAACTCCCTCATCCAAAACATCCGGAGCACTGGCTGGATTAATTTGCAACACACTGGGAGATTTTGGGTCCAATTTGCTAGAGATTTTCTTTCTGCTCCCGTTTCTCTTTTCAATTCAAGTCAATATGCATTTATTCAACTCCTTTATTGAAGATGATATGAAAAGTGTTACTAAGTCCAAAGAATAAAGAAAATGGCAGATAAAATGCAAGAAGAGGGAGAAGTGTAATGAGTGAATAAATATGTTCACTCATGAATAAAAAATATATTCATGAATAAATAAATTCACCCATCCAACAAATGAACTCACAGAGCCCTTATTTTTACTCGTCACTGGGTTATTATGCAGTATAGAGGGAAACATAAAGAAGTGTTTCTGTTTTGGGAGAATTTTGAATTTAATTTATTTTTATATGAAATACCAATTAAATAATCTGAATTCAATTTATATAATCAAAAACTTCTAAAAGAAATAAGCCCAGAACAGTTTCTTCTCACTTTCAAAAGATATGGACTAGGGTTGGTGAACATATCTGCAGGTAAACATTTGCACCAAGCCTGATGACCTGAGATTCATCCCAGAGACCCTAACAGTGGAAGGAGAAATTCAATTCCTCCAAGGTGTCCTCTGACCCCCACACACATGACACGTGGGTGTGCACATGCACACGCACGCGCGCGCGCACACATGCAATGTAATTAAATATATGCAATTAAACTTATTAATTTGTTTTCTTGAGATGGGGTTTCTCTCTCTCTATGTGGCTCTGGCTGACCTGGAACTTGCTCTGTAGTGAGACTGGCCTTGAACCTACAGAGATCAGCCTGACTCTGCCTCCCAGTTGTTGGGATAGAAGCTGTAAACCACCATGCCCAGCTAAAACATTTTAAAAGAGAAGATATGGAATATTTTCTTTTGGAAAATGCTAATAAAATATGCTGTGATCAGGCAGAATCCAGGCCGCAGAAAAGATAATTTTTAAATCAAATTTTCTGATAGGGGTTATTGGAAACACAGGTATGCTTTTTGTTTTGATTGTATCAGGTATACTTTTCTCCTTGGGAACTATATCCTGTGTGCTTTTCTTTTTTATTGTATCTGTTGTGCTTTTCTCTTTGATTGTATCTAGTGTGCTTTTCTCCTTGGCATTAAATAAACTTTTGTAGTTTCAGAGAGATTAGTTACCAACAGCATTTAATGAGAAAAACCAAGCATTCATAGATTTTAAAAAAACACATCGGGAATATTTCTTTCTAGTCTGTCCAAAACCCCAGCTTCAGCTCTTGGGTCATCAAACTTCAGTTCTCTGAGACTCGGTGAAACTACCCAGGCCAGATTGACCCACACCTTGATCCCATCATTAGGGAAGCAGAGGTGGGCAGGTCTCTGAGTTCAAAGCCAGCCTGGTCTATAGAGTGAGTGAGTTCTAGGACAGCCAGGGCTTCACAGAGAAGCCCTGTCTCAAAAAGCCAAAACAAACAGACAAAAAAGATTTAGTGAACATGGTTGAACAGTTGTCCTTGTTGTATGAATGTGCATCCTTTGAGTATATGCCTAAGAGTGGAATTGCTGGATCTTGAGGTAGACTGATCCCCATTTTCCTGCGGAATCTCCATACTGATTTCCAAAGTGGCTGTACGAGTTGGCACTCCCACCAGCAGTGGAGGAGTGTTCCCCTCTCTCCACATCCTCTCCAGCATAAAATGTCATTGGTGTTTTTGATTTTAGCCATCCTGACAGGAGTGAGATGGTATCTCAGAGTTGTTTTGATTTGCATTTCCCTGATGGCTAACAATGTTGAACACTTTCTTAAGTGTCTCTCAGGCATTTTAGAATCCTCTATTGAGAATTCTCTATTTAGTTCTGTACCCCACTTTTTAATTGTATTATTTGTTATTTTGATGACTAGCTTCTTGAGTTCATTGTATATTTTGGAAATCAGCCCTCTGTCAGATGTTGTGTTAATGAATATCTTTTCCCATTCTGTGGGCTGCCTTTTTGTCTTGTTGACTGTGTCCATTGCCTTACAGAACTTCTCAGTCTCAGGAGGTCCCATTTATTAATTGTTGATCTCAGTGTCTGTGCTACTGGAGTTATGTTCAGGAAGCAGTCTCCTATACCAATTTGGTCAAGGGTACCACCCACTTTCTCTTCTAAGAGGTTCAGTAGGCTGGATTTATGTTGAGGTCTTTGATCCATTTGAACTTGAGTTTTGTGCATGGAGATAGACATAGATCTATCTGCAGTCTTTTACATGTCAACATCTAGTTATGCCAGCACCATTTGCTGAAGATGCTTTCTTTTTTCCATTGTGTAATTTTAGCTTCTTTGTCAAAAATCAGGTGTTCATAGGTATTTTGGGTTAGTATCAGGGTCTTCAATTGGATTCTATTGGTCTACCTGTCTGTTTTTGTGCTAATATCAAGCTGTTTTCATTACTGTAAGTCTGTAATAGAGCTTGAAGTCAGGGATGGTATGCCTCCAGAAATTCCTTTATTGTACAGAGTTGTTTTGGCTATCCTGAGTCTTTTGTTTTTCAATATAAACTTGAGTATCATCCTTTCAAATTCTGTGAAGAATTGTGCTGGGTTTCACTGCATCTGTAGATTTCTTTTGGTAAGACTGCCATTTTTGCTATTTTGATTCTACTTATCCAAGTGCATGATTGACCATCTGGGGATTTCCGCACAAAACTTTAATTTACTGCTCTTGCAGCCTTCAAACTAGAACTTAACTGTGAGGAGGGTTGGGAGCACGCATCACACCTCCACAGAATAATTTTAAAATCGCAAGCTGCTCATGGAGTTCAGCAGTGCTTTGCCATCAGTATCTCGTCAGATTCACACATTTTCGTCAGTCATTTCCTGACAGGGTCCAGGATGTGGACATTACCCCTCTCCCTGCCTCCATCCGGCCTACCTGCGTGGCACCTTGGTTACCACCATCCCCTATTTGCTGGGAGAGGTGTGTCAGGGACTGCCCGGACACAGTACGCGCATGAAACCGAGTGGTCAGCTAGAGGAAGGACGGTGGGTTTGGGAGACGGATGTTGCCGCTGTTAAAACAGAAGCCAAACTGGCCGGGCATTGGTGGCGCACGCCTTTAATCCCAGCACTCGGGAGGCAGAGGCAGGCGGATCTCTGTGAGTTCGAGGCCAGGCTGGACCGACAGCCTCAAAAACAATACAGAGAAACCCCGTCTCGAAAAACCAAATAAAAAAAAACAAAAACAAAAACAGAAGCTAAACTGTAGCCCAGCTGAGAAGAATGTCTGGTTTCCTCCCTGTACATAGGGAGCAGCAGAGAGTTAGTGAGGAGGGGTGACCAGGGGAGCTCAGAGATTGCAGGACTCCTAGGAAAGCCTGCGGCGTCACCCTAGACCCCATCAGGACTTGGACATAAGGGCAAAACTCACGGCAGTACCCCCGGAGACTACTTCAGTAGATGGCACACTTTTGCACGTGCACACACACGGAAGAGAGGTTAAAGGGTCAGAAAAGCAGTGCACACAGTCTGAGAACCAACATTTGTAAGCAGTCATGTTGGTGGTGGGGTACCTAGGAATGGAGGTTAATAGTGACAGCCATTTACAGGTCTTCCACAAAGCTAAAGGCAAGTTGGTGAGTCTGCGTAATTAAGGAAGGAAGAGGGGAGCTAAGAAAACCCTGACAGGAAGCCGCCCCAGAGAGGAAGCAGTTTGGCATTGGAAAATTGTTGTCCCTTCCCATCTCAAGCAAGACAAGAAAGGACACCATTTCCCAGCCAGTCCTGCACAGCCATGGGCTGTGACAGAGATAACCTGCTTGGTCCTACTCTGCCTCGAGAAACCTGCAGCTGGTAGTTTGGTCTGAGGGCAGAGAATGGCACCACACGTTCACCTTGCACTTCGTAGACGTGATCTTAGCGAGTGGAAACTGGGTTCCTGGTAGAAAGGTCCACGTGTCCTGGCCATCTCTGAAATCCTGCAGATGAAGGGCCAGGGAGCCCATTTTCTGCTGATCGTGGTCACGCATGGCTGAGACCAACTGCCACATCCATATCTGACAGAGTCATTAATTACCAGGACAGGGACTTAGTCCAGAGTCCCTCCGAAGAGAGCAAGGGCTTATTCTGCCCAGGAAATCAGTTAGTCTAGCTACCCACTGTCTGCATCTTTGGAGTCACATGGCTGAGTCTTGCTACCCACTGTCTTTATCTTTGGAATCACATGGCTGAGTCTAGCTAACCACCATCTGTATCTTTGGAATCACATGACTGAGTCTAGGTAACCACTTTAGACTCACATGCAGATTTTTCAGAGGGCTGTTTCCTGCAGCCCAGACAGAACGGTGTGGATGAGCCTGAGATTTTCATGTTAATGTCCGAATGAAAAGTTCTATAAAACGAAGACCCGAAAGGAAACCAGGGACCAGTGGGTGTCACGGGTATTTATTTATAGGGTATAGCTCGGAGATTTCTGTCAGAAGCAAATCCCAGGTGTGTTCTAGAATAGGTGATTAGAGAGATGGTGTCTGAGGCCAGAAACGAAAGGTCCCACTGAGGCACGTGCCACAGGACACTTCCTCTCTGCTAGGTAAGCGTGAGTCCTTCTTATCTACCATGCTGTCTACGCTTTTGCACAGGAAGGTAGATATGGGACTGTGTCTGTCTGGAGAGAATCCACAGTGCCTCTGTAGGAGTGTGGCTTGGATAAGGTTTGAGTGTGTCCCCAAAGACGCTTTGGTCCCCGCGGGGTGGCGCTGACACCTTTAAGGCTGTGTGTTTGAAAGCTCACTGGAGGGTCCATCCTTGTTACCATTGGTCCGGTAGATTGGGCTGGGCCCCAGAGGAGGGAGCTGGTTACAATTAAAAGGGAAGGCCGGGCCCACCTGTGGCCTCTGGTTTCCGCCCTCACCGTGTGACCTCTTCTGCCGATAGCTGGTCCCATTTCTGTGTTTCCACAAGTGGCGCAGAGGCCCTCGCCGGAGGCTGAGTGTGCAGCCGGCCTTGCTGAGGGTGCTGGCTCATAACTGTAATCGCGGTGCTCCAGAGGCTGAGGCAGGAGGATTATTACTGCAAGTTTGCGGACGGAGTAGGCCACACATGGAGGTGAGTCTGTCTTACCTCGGGGTCTAGCCTCTCAGACTGTGAGTTAAGTGTTTCTCCATCCTTTGTGGTGCGGTGTGCATGTTAGCTAGCATTCGGGCGTTATGCTAGCCGTGTCACCTGGCAAGGCGTGTTTGCCAGCGCTCAGGCAAACATCCAGGCCGCCTCAGTGCGAGGCCACGCATGCACTTGACGGTATTCAGGCAAATACTTCGCCTCAGCCCCGGGGGCCCTGCCATGGGACTGTGTGGCCGTGAAAAGCTCCGTGCACATGCGCAAAAAGCCCCCTTTAAAAGCAAGCGCCTCCTGCCCCTCGCTCTCCTCTCCCGAACCAACTGCACGGCTTCCTCTTTTGCCTCCATCAATAAACTACCACATGGATTTGTTGCATTCTGTGATTCCTTCTCAAGGCCGCTAAACTACAGCAGTATGTGCCGCAACCATCCTGCCTGAAACCAAGACACACACACAGCACAGAGGTCTGCGGCCGGGTTCAGCCAGGAGAATGGGCATCAGCTGACCCCCAGGTTCTTAACCGCGCAGCCGAGTCAGTTCTGTGGGACAGAAATCTCAAGACAGGAACTGTTTGGGGATTGCTGGGCGTGTAAAGAAAGCTGGCTGGAATCAGATAGGAAAACAGCCTCCGGTGCCCCATCTGCTTCACCCAAACTCTACAGTCCGTGTTCAGGAGAAAAGTCGCTCTCCTCCCAGGATAGCCAGTCTGGGTGTATTCCTGGTTTATATTTGGTACTTACAAATAAATGTCAACCAACAGTAAGTAATTCATGAAAAGCAAGACAGCTGTTTGTATCGCCTTCCGCATGGCTTAGCCCTGCGCCTGGATTTGGGGACAGTCACTCTGTTCCCCCAGCAGAGGTTAGGTGGCACATGCTGTGGGTTTCGTAGGAACCTCAAAATGCCAAGCTACACCTTGAGAACTATTATTTCTTACATTGATCCTGACACCTAATTGTAGCCTGAGAACTTGTTACAGTGGCCACGCCTTTTGGGCGTGGTTGCAGGTGCAGACGTGACCCATTGAAGGGGAGGTTTGGGGGAGGGGACGAGAGCCCCTTGGGTCGTGGAGAGCACTGGAGATGCAGTGTCTGCATCCTTCAAGCAGGGAAGCCAACAGTCATTCACTGTTACCAGTGTAATTCCATCCCCGATAAAACACCATTTATCATTTATACTGGGTGTGGAGAACTCATAATTGGAGAACTTGAGATCATGGTGTGTGCTAGGGAATACTACTGTACAAGGTCAAGGGGCTAGAGTTTAGTGTGGCCAGTTTTCTCCCTCTCACCAGTCGCCAAACCCCCAGCAGGAGTCCTCACACACCCCTTCATTTCTCACGAGCCACGAACACATCAGGTCTGCCTCCAGGAGTCTGCCTAGACTCCCACTGCCATCATAGGAAACCCTGAAAACCTTCCCATAGCCAAATCCCATCGGGAACTCAAAACTTACCCTGTTCTTGCAGCCTTAGCTTTGGAGACGGTCCTGGAACTCGCTCTGTAGACCAGGCTGTCCTCCAACTCACAGAGAACTGCCCGCCTCTGCCTCCCGAGTGCTGGGATTAAAGGCGTGCGCCACCACCGCCCGGCCTGTCTCCAATCTTATAGATGTGCTCTGGCCACTCCCTGGGGCGTGTGGCTCCCTCCTGCTTTTAGGCCTTGGCTTGTGGGTGCCAGGCATTACTCTTGTCACCCATTAGCGCATGTCACCCCTGCAGTAGACGACACTCCCATTCTACAGACAGGGAGTTCAAGATTCCAGGGCTCTGTCCCAAGTCATGCAGAACTTGTCGGGCTAGGTAGTCCCCTTCGACTGAGGTGCCTCCTCCCTCGTCCTCCCAGACGTCTGCCGTCTTTCCAGATGATTGTAGCATCAGCTCTTCTGGGAGTTGTGTTCCCTGTACTTAACTGTGCTGCAGCTCTAACCATTCTGGGCTGGTCTCTGCCTCGCTCTGCAGCTCTAACCATTCTGGGCTGGTCTCTGCCTCGCTCTGCAGCTCTAATCATTCTGGGCTGGTCTCTGCCTCGCTCTGCAGCTCTAACCATTCTGGGCTGGTCTCTGCCTCGCTCTGCAGCTCTAACCATTCTGGGCTGGTCTCTGCCTCGCTCTGCAGCTCTAACCATTCTGGGCCCTGTCCCGTTCTCCAGTGAAACACAGAGTATGCAGTCTGACGGTACTCCAGTGATTGCTTTGATGACAGGACACGCTAACGAACCAACAAATTAAACCCCCACAAGATCCTTTTGCGTCTGTAACACGGCGACACTGCTACTTGTCAACCTTTGGTAGTCAAATTTTGCCTGTATTACAAACAAAAACAAAAACAAAAAAACAAAAAAAAAAAACTAACAAAGGCTCAACTGTAGAGCAGCTGGCTAATTACCTCAAGATGGATTAAGCGTGAGGCAGTTTTCTGTAATGAGCATTATCGTGTAACGCGTAGGTGCGAGACGTCTGAGAATGAACGCGTGCTATGTTTTCTTGTGAAGCGTCCCTCGAGGAGATGGGAGAGGCGGCTCGCCCTGCAGAATGCTTGTTGTGCAAGTGTGAGGACCAGTGCTTGGTTCCCAGTGTCCAAGTAAGCCCGTGGTGGCATGCACCTGTAAGCCCACTGCTGGGAGGCAGAGGCAGGAGGATTCTTGGGACCCACTGCTGACCTCTGACCCTCACTCCCATGCATCTCTCTGCACACACGTGAAATGTACTTACATATGCATGAGCATGCACACACATACATGCCCGTACACACAGAAACATTTTTTAGAGTTGTGTTTAAAGTTGAGCATCTTCCCTTTATGATGAGACTTTGTCTGTGATGGGTTAGGTGACAGCACTGTGCTCACTCCGTAGAAGTGACTGGACAATGCACAGGGAGTGAGGAATCCCAGGGAAGTTAAGCATGAGCTTTCTTTACACGCAATGATTGGCCAGCAATAAAGCTGCTGCAAGTTAGATGTGTGTTTCATGCCTCTCGGCGGGATGGGACAGTGACGCTCTGCCCAGCTGATGCCTGCGCAAACACTCAGGGTCTGGAGATGACACGGTGTCTGTATTTCTCAGCTGCTGGGTCCTCTATGCTGTAGTTACCGGAAACCTCTGCTGACTAGGTGAAGGACACCCCTTCCCCAGAGCTAACCCTCTCGCACACATGGTCTCTGCAGGCATGCTTACAAACCAGCCAATCAGAAACCATTCCCCAAGTGCTCCTTATCCGACTCTCACACCTCAAGCTCCTAACTGCTAGGGACTAGACAACCCTGGCCCGAGAGCTTGCTAGAACCACTTAAACTAGTCTATACAAAAAGTGCTGGAGCCAATGGCTCTGTCCAGCACAGTTGTTTCCTGAAGAGACACGAGTCCAGGCTCTGCTCCTCTCTCCCGCCCCTTTGTTAATCTCAGACTTCCCACAAGGCCTTGCTGGTGTTCCTGCATCCTTAGGATCTGTGAGTATGAAGTCTCTCCATTACACATTACAGGCATTTGTGTGCCAAGTGTCTTACCGGGGCTGATTAGGGCGATCCCAGGATATTTGAAAAAATGTTATGCGACTACGTCACATAATAAGAATCCTTGTCTCGGTCTCTCCTACAAGAGGAGCTGCAGGGACCAGAGGCATTGGCTCCCATGCGGCTTTGAGGTAAAGCAGCTCCTAAAGCCTTGGTTGGAAACACCTTCTTACAGTTGAGATGTAGAGTTTCAGAGGACTAAAGGGGTCTTCATAGCAGTGGTGGCCACCACTTAGTGGCGATCCTTCTCTCTGTCAGGCAGAGTAACCATGCATTTTTCCCATGTTATGTCAAGTAATCACCATATACCAAGGACACTGAAGGCTGGAGAGATGGCTCAGTGAGTAAAATCTCGCTGTTTAAGTTCAAGACCTGAGCTTGAATCCCCAGAGCCTACATAGAAGCCAGAGGCACTGTGCTGGTCGGTAGCCCCAACACTCCTGCGGGGAGTTGGGAAACTGAGGCAGGAGGTTCCCCGGGAGCTCAGGAGCCAGCTTGCCTGGTGTGTGTGGCAGAATAAAATGCAAAGAGCTTTTCTCAAGGCAAGAGGTGAGGATTGACACCTCAGGCTATCCTTTGACCACCACATGCCTACCATATAGGCATGCTTGCATTCACACACCAGAATACACACACGTGCATGGGTACACACACACACACACTCACACTCATGCACACATACACACACTCATACACTTATGCACACATACACACACACGCACACACACACACACACACCAATGTTCAGGGAGAGTAAGATATTCATGAAATGTGCAGTCTTACAGAATTGTAGATCCAAGCTTTTAATGGAGACTTTCTAAAGCTTCTAGAGAAAAAGAGGCCCCGGACCCATGAGAGATTCTGTAGATGGTGAGATTGTGTATTTCTAGGAAGTTCCCAGGGCACATAGGTGTTGTCTACCCATGGGCCACACATTGGTAAAACATGGCGCTCTGTAAATCCTATCATAAACGCACACAAAAATCACATGTTTTTCTGTTTCCTAAGCATTTTCCTGGATTCCAGCATCTTTGCCAAGGCTTGGTGACGTGAACAGAGACCCTTGCGACATAGACTAAATGTTGGAAATCTCACTCCGTCCCGACTGGCCATCTCCTGCCACAAAATGAGGCTTCCAGTAGCAGGACTGGATTGTATTGAATTGAGTTCTTGGCCCAGAGGACCCCATGGAAATCCCCAAACAACACAAGCTGTTGCTAAAACAAATGTTTGCTCTCCACAAACTGAGAGTGGGCTCCATCGCTGAGGGAAACACACACCCAAGCCATTGAACATGGAGATGTCAAGCTGGCGCCTCACACAGAGACTTTATCCCTACGTTCTAGTCTCTCTGGTGTGGGAAGGTGCCCTCCAGGCTACCAGGAGAGGAACACAAACACCAGTCCAGGCATAAAACCTTTGACCTACAATCGGTCCTGCCTGCAAGACGTGCTGGGGAGATGGTGACATAGAAATTGTGGGCGTAACCAACCAATATCTGATATGACTTAAAGCCCACTCCATGAGATGGAACCCATACTTGACACTGTGTGACTAAGAACCAGAAACTGGACAGGCAAGAGGCCCAGGGCAAAACCAAATGCTAATGGTCTTTGACAAAATAGTATCAATAAAGTGACTTCTAATGATGTTCTGCCATACTCAGAGATCAGTGCCTTGTTCAGTCACCATCAGAGAAGGTTCCCTCAGGCGGGCAGATAGGAACAGATAGAATGCAGCTAGACTTTACACAGGAAGAGCATCCTTGGAATACTCAGCCCTGAATGGGCCATCTTCACCAAATCTCTCTGCTCAGAGCTCGGGGAGCCCCGGGGAAGAGGACGGAGGAGGCCAGCAATGCAGCGCCTTGAAGCTCTTGAACTGGACTTTGGTTTGCGAGATGATTTCAGCTTGTAAAGATCTGATGTGAAGCCTCCGCCAGTGTATTCAGGAATCACTGAGGCTGGCTGTGGCTCTGTGTAGCGAAGGTTTGATATAAAAATGGAACCACGGTGTTTGGGGGAACTGTTTAGCTCTGTGGTGATTCTGTCCTGTGAAAATTCGATGCAAAAAATCTATAGCTTTGAAGATGTAACCACTCTTTGGATGTGGAGAATACATAGTTATTGTAGAGTATGGGCCATTTCCAACAACAGTCCTGAAAACACACACACGCACACACACAGACACCCACACACAGGCACATAGGCACACATGCACACTCACACTTCTTCCTGGAAAGCACTAGAGATATCTGCACTCAATTCTTGTGCGACCTGAAAGAAGTTCCAAATTTCTTGCTTCAAATTCAGTAACTAGTTCATCATTATTAACCTAAAGCACTCTGGTGGTCATGGCGTCTCTCCTGGAACACCCTGCATGCAGGAAGGGATGATATTGGTGACTTGGGGTAGCAAGAGCAAGAACACTAACATCTTTTCGAGCATTTTTCCTGCTGTTGTGTTTTGTTTCGGGGGCAGCTTCATCCGGGTGAAAGCTAAGAAAGATTGTCTTGAGTTGTAAAAATAGGGTTAGATAATTTTTTAATTTAAAATGGTGATTTCCTTCCTTGGCATCTTTGCTCAGCTCATGCTTCGGGCATCTGTGGGCACTGTTTCCTGCGTCTCCGCTGTTTGCTGCAGTAGAAACAAAGGGAAAGCAGCCAGCTCTTCCAGCTGCGGCCCTGATGCGGTCAGGAAACCTAAAGCTTCTGTGGAGATCGGAATCAATGCTAAAATCTGGGAGTGTACATATCCCTTACGTAAAGGGCATCGTATTTGCATGTGACGTATGTGTGTGCGTCTTCCCCTGGACTTCAAATCACCTGTGGACGGTCACAACCCTCACGTTGAGAATGGTGCTCTGCAGTAACTGAATCTTTGCTTAGTGCTCCCCGCTTGCACGTGAGTTGGGATCCCGTCTACCCTCGTTCCTTCCTCTCCAATTCCTCCCCCACTTTTCCACTCAGCTTTACAAGTTTGCAGTCTCTCGCTCTCAAGACCTGCATCCCTGAAGAAAACTGTCTCTTTCCGGCGGCTATCAACTATGAGTAGCTCCTCAGCTAGGGGTGGGACATCACGAGCCCTTCCCCCACCCGTGCTGGCACTTTGACTGGCTCGATCTGGTGCCTACAGTCCCAGGCACTGTGCGAGCATGCGGGCCACTGGGCTGCCGTTTCCAGCAAACACTGATTCAATACAGACGCCCACTGCTTCGGGCCCTTACAGTCTTTCGGGGTCTCTTCTGCAGGGATCCCTGAGCCTTGAGGCTGGGTAGGTGTGATACGGTAAGGCCTAAGTCCTACTTACTCTGTGGACATTGACCCGTCATCTCAGAATCAGTCACCGTTTCCTAGAAAAAGAGCTTCTCCTATGAGTGCTGAGAGATGCACTAGTCCAGAGGTATAAAGAACTGAAATTTTGAGACATGGTATCACTGTGTAGCCTAAGATGACCTCAAACTCATGACAATCCTCCTGCCTCAGCCTCCTGAGTGCTGGGATTATAGGCACGAACCACCACACCTGACCACCTGTTGTGTTCTGATGGGAACACCGTGAGCCAAAGTTCTCCAACCACCTCGCGTGCAAAGATTTAGAATAGATTGTTTTCATCATCAAGAAGCAAGGTCAACTTAAAAAACAAAGTTTCAGGGGCCTATGAGACGTCTTGGCAGGTAAAATCGTTTGCCGTAGAAGGCTGATGCCCTATCTTAGGTCCCCAAAACCAGTAAAAGAAGAGAGAAGGCTGATACCCTATCTTAGGTGCCCCAAAGCCAGTAAAGGAGGACAGAGTGAATTGACTCTAGAAAGACTTCTTTGGCTTCCACACATATGCTTTGGCATGTGTGTACCTGCACACATGTACACACGGGCATGCGCGTGCACACACACACACAACTGTGTATACACATGTTTATGGTAATGATGATGATAAATGTTTCAATATTTTAAAAATAAGTTTCAAGGCTAGATTATTGCTGGGACCACCATCAACCCTGTTTAGTGGTAGCATTCCTAGCTGTGTGTTTTCTAAGCTGCATTTGGGAAGGAGCCACCGAAGTCCTACAGAGATCTGTCGCGTTTCTTTAAGTCACTTGGGGGCTGAGATTGAGCATGTCATGTGTCTTTCTCAGTGACTAGGTTTCATTACAGACTAAAACACAATTAGCTGAAACATTTGTTTAAATATGCATATACATATGATATATATATATATATATGTATTCAGTTAAGAACAAAGAAACAGAGCTACCCGCATGCAGAGACAGGCTAAGAGGATGCATGGAGGCATGCAGAGAAGCCATGTCTGCACTCACGCCTCTCCCTTAGTCTCCCTCCCCGTTCCAAGAGAAGTTTTCTATTGAGGAAGCCAGGACTGACTAGGAAGACAGCAGTGATCCCTCTAAGAGACTCTAAGAAAGCACATGCTTCTACCAAGGGCGTTTGCCTGGGCTGACCACGCTTGGGCGTACCCATGGCTTGTTCTAAGCCATCTCCTGGCTTTACCCCTCGACTCTCACTAGGGTCTAATGTTGCTCAGACCTGATACAAAGCCCCGTAAAATATTATGCTTTAGTTACTTCTAGTTGAATCTTCCTTCTTTCCTTCCTCCCTTCTTCCCTTCCTCCCTTCCTTTCTCCCTTCCTTCCTTTGTTCCTTCCTTCGTTCCTTTCTTCCTTTCTCAACCCCCCACCCATGAAGCCAAGGTACAGCTCTGCCACTTGATTGTGAAAAGACTGTATTTATCAGAACTTAGGCAGAGTTTTTTAACTCGATAAGCTTACATCATAGGCATATTTGCAGATGTATACACTTTTCAGCAAGGAGAGACAGGTGGAGGTTATTAAAAAAAACTATAAAGCAAATGACAGTTATTCCTCTGGAGATCTCTAAAGTGGGAAAATGGCCTTTAAAACCAAAAAGCCAACCAAGTAAAACTGTCCTCTTTAGGATCCAGAGTCCTGAAGAAGAAGGCGACACACGTCCAAAAGGGACATTCATGGCATTTCCTTTCAGTTTAACTAACGCTTGTGGCACTGTTGTTCTTATCACTAAATGTGACTCTAGAAAAGAAAACATGAGACCACTCTGACATTCCAATTGTTTCCTTCATTCAGTGATGTCCTTGAGGTGGGAGACTCAAAATCAGGGAAAGACCTTTCAACACAGGACAGAGCCCCTGTGAGGGTTTCTCTCTGACTCATGGAATATTAACACCGGGTCTTAAGCCAAGGCAATTGTTTCCCGCCCTTCCCGTCGGGGGGTCTACTCCTGGCCTCAGCCAGGTCTACTAGACCCGTAAGGTTATTCTCAATGTCCCCTTGTGCAAATCAGTCATTTAATTCTGCATCCATCATATGCAAATGCGGCACTAAGACATCAAGATCGAGCGGGCCGCCGTCAGCCAGCATCTCACTGACACAGCTCAGGGAGAGGGAGGTAGCTAGCGTTCTGCCCCAGCCCCAGACACAGCCCTGGTACTCACCTTCTACCTTGAAGATGGTGAAATGAGGCCTGCAGTGGAAGGAGCCCAAGGCGTTACCTGCGCAGTTCATCCACAGACCCTGGTAGACCCAAGTGGCGGTGATTACGGATGAGGCACGGGTGGTCACTTTCCACTCGTTGGACGTAGTGGCAGCAACGAGAGCACCAAACCCTCCGATGCCACACATCAGAGCCGGGATCTGTGCCCTGGACATGTCGCTCAGCCTTGTCCGCTGTCACAGTCCAGACAGAAATACTTTGTTGGTCTAGGCATGCAGCTGTCGGGCAGAAGACCCACAAAAGTTACAACCAGCCCATGCGGGTAGGTGACAACGGTTCATGGTCCGATGGCTGGAAGGGCTGGGACTTAGGATGAAGGGCGTCTTAGAAACAGCCTGGAATAATCTTTCTCATCCTCTACTGAGATACCAATATTTTGCAGATGAATTTTAAAAGGTTTTGGTACTGCAGGTATTTTTTTGTTAGCATCCAAGTTAATGCTTAATTTCCTGTTAGCTTGGAGTTAGTGAACCATGCAAGATCAGATATTACAAAGTACAGATTATACAGTAACATTTAAAGTCTCCTCATTTGACCAGTTTCTTTACGTTTACGTGATCTCGAGTCTTTACATAAATGGAGTCATGCCGGGCAGATGATCCCGTGACCTTTTTTGGGCACGGTGTTGTATAAATGATTTATCTGTGACTGTGAGTATAGCTATCACTCATCAGACAGCTGGATATGCTGTTTTAATAAATGCATAAGTGCCACAATTCACGCACTTTCTCTGAGATGGATATGGTTCCCATTTCCCTCCTCAGTAACGATTAGCCAAGCACAATCACTACTGTGCATCTGGCCTCGTGCACCTGAGTGGGGCTCCCTGGGAATAGCTTAGAAGAGGACACATTCTTTGTAGATGATTGTGAATTGCCCTCCTGGGTAAATCCAGCACACGTCAGTTCTCACAAGGAACAAGCCTCCTTGTTCTGATTCCTAATACTTGGTGTTGTGGAGCTGAGAATTTTAAAGTTCTAGACAATTTGATGGAGATTCAAAAAACATCTCACGATCATAAATTTATGTTTGCCACTGTGGACGAGGTTGGGGCATGTTTTGGGAGATCGATGATGAACCATGGTTTTTGTTAATCTGTTGCATTATGTGTGTGTATGTATGTGTGTGCATGTGTGTATGTATGTTTATGTGTGTGTGCATGTGTGTATGTATGTTTATGTGTGTGTGCATGTGTGTATATGTATATATGTATGTGTGTATTTACGTGTATATATGTGTGTGCATGTGTGTATTTGTGTATATATGTGTGTACATGTGTGTATATGTGTATATATGTGTGTGCATGTGTGTATATGTGTATATGTATATATACATGTGTGTATGTATGTATATATGTATATGTGTGTGCATGTATGTATTTATGTGCATGTGTGTATTTATATGTATGCTCTTGCACTAGCACATGTCACAGCACTCATGTAGAGTTCAGAGGACAAATCTTTTTGTGGTTTTTTTTGGGGGGGTGGGGAATGGGTATTGGTTTTTCGAGACAGGGTTTCTCTGTGTAGCCTTGGCTGTCCTGGAACTTTCTCTGTAGACCAGACTGGCTTTGAAATCAGAGATCCTCCAGTCTCCGCCTCCCCAGTGCTGGGATTAAAGGCGTGCGTCACCACACCCAGCCAGGGGTACAGCCTGAAGCATGGGCTTCTACCTGAGTTGTCCCGCCGGCCCTTATTTCTTATGTTTTTTGAAGTGGGATTTTTTTTTTTACAGTTCCATTTGAATTAGTCAGAAGCTACAAATTACTTGAATTGTGTAATGGTGAGAATTTTGCTGTGTCCAACTTACCACATAAAATCAATTCTCTTGATGGGCTTAAACATTAGCAACGCCTCTATCGTACATTATTTCTTGATTTCTATCTTACTTGATGTTTAGCCTCAGGAATTGGAGTTTTAGCCTTATAGATGTCAGCCCACGATATTGACTGCTGCTGTCATTTACGGTTTCCTTTCTCCATCTCCCTCACCACGTCTACACGCTGTGGTTTTATTTTCCTTCTTCCTAAAGCCCATTCCTTTAGTGAGGAACCGTTGGTATTTACGGGTCTCAGTTTCTGTCGTATTAAACCTCTGTTATCGGTTTATTTTGTACATAGCTTTCCTGAGTATGAACAAAAATTCTCTCTGTACCAAACTCTGCTTAGGCTTCTCTGAGTTCCCTTTCAGATGCACCTCACCTTTGAACTCTCCTGTTTATCTCCACCCACCACACCCACTCTGGTGGAGTCTGCGTGACAAGCCTAAAAACTTGGTCGCAGGCCTGAGGCAAAAGTTTCATGGAAACTGATCTCCTGGAGGTCCCTGGCGTCCATGTCAAGCATGTGTTCCAGATTTGTCTAGCAATAACCCGGTGGATATTTCTGTACCCTATCTTTCTTAGTATTCATTTCTTCTGTATGCCTCAGCATCCAATCTGATTTAAGGGCCAGTAAAATTGGATGTTCCTCCTCTGGCCACCACTGACGTTCCAACTTCCTTGCCAGAAACAAAACTCACAAAATCAGGGGCCGATGGTGGGATCCTCCAATAAATAGGGAATCTCCCCAAATGCTTAAGATAATGCTTAGGATAAGGCTGGTCTCCTTCCTTATACTGGAACTTTTATTTATTTATTTATTTATTTTTGGTTTTTCAAGACAGGGTTTCTCTGTATTGTTTTGGAGGCTGTCCTGGAACTCACTCTGTAGACCAGGCTGACCTCAAACTCACAGAGATCCGCCTGCCTCTGCCTCCTGAGTGCTGGGATTAAAGGCATGTGCTATCAACACTACCAACGCCCAGTGTACTGGAATTCATGATGAAGAAGATAATAGGTGGATAAACATAGGAGGAGAACTCATGCTGTACCACACCCTGAATTCCATGGAAAGGTTTGCTAGAGCAAGACCCCCTTGGTGTCTGTTATCCAAGGCACAGCAAAATAGTATACTCAGAAAGTTAGAGAAGGCAGGCCAATGGTGGGTTAAGTACTGGACCAAGGATTGGGACTATGTCCGGGGCACATGCCCATAAGACAGGGAAGCAATTCTAAGACTAGGTTGATCTCAGACAGAGCTGATGTTATCCGTAAGAAGGGGAAGCAATTCTAAGAATGGGTTGATCTCAGACAGAGCTGATGTTATCCGTAAGAAGGGGAAGCAATTCTATGAATGGGTTGATCTCAGACAGAGCTGATGTTATCGTGTTGCAAGCACCGTCTGGCTCCTGCCAGTTCTCATGAGTTTGATTTTCTATTTTGAACTTCTAGCCTCATGTGCCGATTTTGCTAACTTCAATGTGCCTTGACGTAGGTGCAAAACTAACTTCCTTACTTCCTCATGTCCTGATGACAAAAGTCTGGTGCGTGCTTTGAGAAACTGCACTCAGATCCAGCACTCTCTCGTATCCGTGTCTGTCTGTCACTCGCCGACGACGCTTTGCCCACCTGAGTACGGGATCCCTGATTCTCCCCGGGTTGAGGGTCCCCGACTGTGTCTGCCCTGGGATCCACCCTGTCTAATTTTAGTATCTTTTAAGTCAGGTTACCCAGAATCCTCCACCCTTGATACCTACTCACTCTCACTATCTGTGATTTCTGTATTCTGGCTGCCCCGCCCTGTTGGATCAGCCTGGACTACATTTAGCAAAGGTTGTATCCTAATCTCCAATGGTGGCTAACCTTCATTGTCAATTTGGCTGGGTTTAGGATACCCTAGGAGACACACTTCCGGGTAAGGTCATCTCTGAGGACACGTCCTGGAAGGATTACCTGCAGAGGAAAGACAATCCCACTCGGAACACAAGGGGAAGAAAGCCAGAAGAGTGCCAGCCTAGGAGCTGAGTGCCAGCCTCTCCCCACCACCACACTCTCCGCACTGAGGCCATAACCCCTCGAGCTGCTCACCAAATAAGACTTTGTCCTTTTGGTCCTGTAAGCAGCTTTGCTGGGTATTTTGCTACTTTTGTTTTGTTTTTGTAATTTTTCATTCTTTGCTTTCTGGCTACGCATTCTCACATGCCAAAGTTACATTCACCATTGACCCTGATGTCTCCCTCCACCTCAAAACTCCACCGTGGGGGTACCTGTGTCTACTGAAAAAGCCCTTCCCTGACCTTGAACAAAGTGCTTTGTTGGTGAGTGCTAAGGAACCGTATTTTTCTTTAGTAGCGTACAGTCGTGAGTAGACAGGGCTTTTGAGATTCACTCTTTTTTTGCCTCCAATCAGACGCAAACATCAGATTTGCCATATCTTTGTTAATCTGTGTTTTTCCTCCATCTGGTTATATGAACCTTTTACCAGGGCCTGGAGAGATGGCTCAGTGGTTAAGAGCACACACGGGGCTGCTCTCCCAAGCCTGGGCTCCATTCCCAGCAACCTCAAGGTAGCTCTCAACTCTGGAGCTGCAATTCCAGGGGGGAGTCTGATGCCCTCTTCTGGCTCCTGCCGGTACTGTGTGCATGTAGTGCATAGATAATACATGAAGGCAAGCTACCGATACACTTCAAATAAAAGTAAATATAAATAAATCAGAGGGGAGGGCGGAGGGAGGGAGGGAGGGAGAGAATTAATCTTTTAGCTCTTGGTGATCTCACTTTTCTTCTCCCATCCTTTTAAAATTATCTTTATGTTCTGGAATACTTTTGTTTGGCTTTTGGAGACAAGATATCTCTGTAACAGAGTCCTGGCTGTCCTGGAACTCCTTTTATAGACCAGGTTGGCCTCAAACTCACAGATATCTTCCTGCTGGGATTAAATGCCGCCATGCCAGAAGCATTTTCTAGAATACTTTTTAATTCCTGACTCAGCCCCTCTAACATTATCTATCGCTGGGAAATTAGAGATTTTCTTTTTTGTTGTTTAAAACCTGGGGGCTGTGGATACAATTCATGTACTTAGCTCGCTTGGATGAGATCTTAGCTTTCTTCTTTTTTTTTTTCTTTTTTCCCTTTTTGATTTTTCAAGACAGGATTTCTCTGTGTAGCCTTGGTTATCCTGGAACTCACTCTGTAGACCAGACTGATCTTGAACTCACAGAGATCCTCCTGCCTCTGCTTCCCGAGTGCTGGGATCAAAGGCGTGCACTGCCGCTGCCCTTGAATGAGGTCTTAAAGGGAGGCAGAAATGTTGACTTCATGTCCCCTTAGGTACCCAGGATGAGCTGGCAGCTGGGGTGGGACTGTGGCGTGTTTAAATGAGGTTGAACTGAAGGCACCCTGAAAATTGGAGAAAGGAACTTCTGAGAGGTATAGGGTCGTCATCTTTCTGAGGCACTGATTTCACGTCTTAACCCTTAGTGACTCACTGGTGGGTGAGATGTACCCCGTGCCAGACTGGACGGGGCCAGTTGTTGGAACGGAAACTCTAAAATCAACTTTAAAAGTCAAATCCCAGGACAGGATTGCTGGGTCATTTGATAGTCCTGTAGTTTAATCCGCAGAAACTTCTTCCTTCACGGGTTCATTTACATTTCTTCCTGCTGACTTTGTTCCACCACCCCCCTTCTCTAAGACAGTTTTGTCCCAGGCTGGCCTCAAGGTCTCTCTGTATAGCCCAACCCCTACCTCAACCTTCCTGATGGTGCTGTTACTGGTATGTGAGCCATCATGTCTGACTTTATTTTCACTCCTAAGCATGGATTTGTCTGTCTGTTTGGAATTCACTATACTCCCTTAACTTATAATTCCCATCTTTCAACTGTGACACTCATTAGTCTCTCTCTTTTAACTTTTCCCTGTTAACTCTGCTAAGACTTATACGTTTTCTAGACTTATACATTAGCGTTTTCCATCCCGTTGTCTCTCCATGCAGCATCCTGGGAAGTTTTCCAGATGTACATCCTAATGTATTGACTTCTTTTTGTTTTAGCTATGTTTAGTCTGCTGGCATAGAGGCTGCAGTATTCCGGTACCCCCCCTATATCTGTTTTGTTTTGAGAAAGGGGCTCACTATGTAGCCCAGGCTGGTCTTGAACTCACGGTCCTGAGGCTCATGCTGCTGGGGTTACCAACACTTGCCCACATGTTTAGGGGCATTTTTGAGCCAAGACTACAAAACTGCAGTTTTCTCTATCGATGCAACCAATGTGAATTCTGGTCCTAACCCAGTTCCTGGTGGGAATTCTCAAGGGAATCCCGTCTTTACCCGGAAGGATAGTGGTGGCGACCGCGATGGAGATGATAAAGCCTTACGCCCAGTGTTTCCTGTTGCGAACTTTGCTATGGATGGAAACAGCTTTATGAAGTCTTCCTCCAGCCTCGAGCCTTGTAAGACTCTGTAGCCATGCATCTCTCTGTACTGCTATGGGGAACGGAAGTCCCTGCTGGCTTGCAGTTTTGGCTAGGCCAGCGGGCCAGCAAACCCCTAGGATCTGCCCATCACTCACGCACGCCCCCCCGTGCTAGGGTTCCGTGCATACTGCCAAGCTGAGCTTTTACGTGGGTGCTGGGGACCCAGACTCAAGTCCTTATGTTTGTCTGACAGGCATCTCACCTAGCAAACCACTTCCCCAGCACCAAAAGCTCATTTCTTACCGAGATCCAGACACTGAGATACAAACCTGAAAAAAACAAACCACCAGGTGGATGTCTCCAAACGTTTGGGCCCCAGGGTGGCTTCCTGTGTTCACCTTTTACTGGGGTGGGGGGGAGGGGATAAAATCATTCCTCTGGTAGTATTCAGCCAGACTTGGTTCACCAGCTCGGTGTGAAGATCACTAAAAGATCAAATTTAAAATGTGTTTTTGATGCCCTATCCAGTTTCCCGGCCTTCAGAAGGTAATTGTGGGGGCAATCAGTTGGCCTTTAATCACACACACACTCACACAAATAATAAAAGGGGAAAAGAATTAAGCCCAGGAAGGACATTACATTTTAAATGTTTAAATTACAGAACACAAGCGCTCTGCGTTTGCACTGGGGGGTGGGGTAAGGGGGGGAATGGGGGCTGGGGGGGCTGGAGGGAGCTGTAATTTAATTACAGTCTTCCTCAGAAAGCCGGGGAAAACAGGCGAGCTTTTCCGGGTTAATACGTTTTATCGTATCGCAGCAAAGAAATCGTGAACGTCTGAGGTGAAGGATATAGCAATCATCCTAACGTAATTTTCCACATCGTCACCCTGTGCCCCGCAAATACATAAACATATACGGTCGGCGAGAAGCAGCAGCGGGTGGGGGGACGCTCACCCCGCCACGCTAGCACTCGGGAGGTAGAGGCAGGGGAGATCAGGAGTTCAAGGCCGTCTTCAGCTGCAGCCGGCTTGGGCTTCCAGAAGCTGGGGCAGCAGGCAGCCTTCTAAAAGTGACAACGGAAAGGAGTCCCTGGTGAGAACTGCCAGCCGTTCGGACGCACGCACGCGCGTGGCGCGCCCGCTGCTGCAGCGAGAACTGACTTAAGGGATAAAAAGAACACCTTAGCTTTCAGCTGGCCGGGCTGGGAGCGCCAGGAACAGCAAAAAACCAAGATGACCAAGCTTGAATGCAGGAGAGGGCAGGGGCCCTCTCCCAAAGCCCTGAACCCATACCGAAGGCTCTAGCCTCCATCCAGGCATCCTTGCTCCTAGCGCTGTTAAAAAAAAAAACCAAAAAGCCAAAGACAGCTTCTAACAAGGCCTTTGCCTATTTTAGGAAAGAGACCCCTGACCATGCCCAAGACAAGCAGTGAACTAATGAAAAACTTAAAGCTACTCACGCCCCAGTTAGCTGTGAAAACAAAGAAAAGTTAGTTAATTAATAGTACTGGAGACACTTGCCGGGTCAGAGGCCGGCAGCTAGCAGACAGTCAAAGTCAATGACTAACAAAGCTAGAGCCAGAGACGGGGGTGGGGGGTCAACGCCCTCCCCCCCCCCGGGGGGTTGCAGCCCAAGGACAAAGTGTGGCCCTTTCCCTGAGCGGGGAAGGTGGAGCGCAGAACCCGCGCTAAATAAACGCCATCTACTGCCATTGGGACGGGGATCGCCTCATGCAGGCAGACACACGTGGCCCTCTTGTTTCAGGGATTTTTTGGGGGTGGGGAACTGGAGGACACTGGTCGTGTTGCTGTTTTACAACCACACAACGCCAGGTCACAGACTCATCAAGTTTCAGGGTTCTGTCCTGCGCGGCTCACACTGCCACCTGCCTGTGCACAGGAACCAGCTCTCAGCTAGCTATGCCCAGAGCACCGGAAGGAAGAAAGGCCGGAGACTTTGGATAGGTAGGATCAACACAGGAAAAATGGCAACCTTGCCAAAAGCAATCTACAGATTCAATGCAATCCCCATCAAAATCCCAGCACAATTCTTCACAGACCTTGAAAGAACTATTCTCAACTTCATATGGACAAACAAAAGACCCAGGATAACCAAAAAAACCCTGTTCAACAAAGCAACATCTGGAGGCATCACCATCCTTGACTTCAAGCTCTATTACAGAGCTGTAGTCCTGAAAACAGCTTGGTATTGGCACAAAAATAGACAGGTAGACCAATGGAATCAAATTGAAAACCCTGATATTAACCCACACATGTATGAACATCTGATCTTTGACAAAGAAGCTAAAAATATACAATGGAAAAAAGAATGCATCTCCAACAAATGGTGCTGGCATAACTGGATACTGGCAAGTAGAAGAATGCGGATCGATCCATGTCTATTGCCATGCACAAAACTTAAGTCCAAATGGATCAAAGACCTCAGCATAAATCCAGCCCCACTGAGCCTCTTAGAAGAGAAAGTGGGTGGTACCCTTGAACAAATTGGTACAGGAGACTGCTTCCTGAACATAACACCAGTAGCACAGACACTGAGATTGACAATTAATAAATGGGACCTCCTGAAACTGAGAAGCTTCTGTAAGGCAAAGGACACAGTCAGCAAGACAAAAAGGCAGCCCACAGAATGGGAAAAAATATTCACTAATCCCACATCTGACAGAGGGTTGATCTCCAAAATTTACAAAGAACTCAAGAAGCAAGTCTCCAAAACACCAAAGGATCCAATTAAAAAGTGGGCTGCAGAACTAAATAGAGAATTCTCAATAGAGGAGTCTAAAATGGCTGAGAGGCACTTGAGAAAGTGCTCAACATCCTTAGCCATTAGGGAAATGCAAATCAAAACAACTCTGAGATACCATCTTACTCCTGTCAGAATGGCTAAAATCAAAAAACACCAAGGACAGTTTATGCTGGAGAGGATGTGGTGAAAGGGGAACACTCCTCCACTGCTGGTGGGAGTGGCAACTCGTACAGCTGCTTTGGAAATCAATATGGAGATTCCTCAGAAAAATGGGAGTCAGTCTACCACAAGACCCAGCAACTCCACTCTTAGGCATACACCCAAAAAATGCACATTCATACAACAAGGACATCTATTCCACTATGTTCATAGCAGCATTATATGTAATAGCCAGAACCTTGAAACAACCTAGATGCTCCTCAGCTGAAGAATGGACAGAGAAAATATGGTACATTTACACAACAGAGTACTATTCAGCAGAAAAAAACAATGGAATCCTGAGATTTACAGGCAAATGGATGGCACTAGAAGAAACCATCCTGAGTGAGATAACCCAGTCACAAAAAGACAAACATGGTATGTACTCACTCATATATGGATTTTAGACAAGGATCAGGGGAGTGTTAGCATACAATCCTACTGCCAGAGAGTCTGGGAAACAGAACCTTCATCCAGTGACTGATGAAAGCAGAGACAGACACCCACAGCTAAACACTGAACTGAACTCCTGGAACGCAGTGACAGAGAGGGAGGAGTGATGAGGAAAGGGGTCAAGACTGGGCTGGTGAAACCCAGAGAAACAGTTGACCTGACAAGGGTTAGTTCTTGGACCCCAGACTGATGACTGGGATTCCAGCATGGGACTGATCCAGACCTCCTGAATGTGGGTGTCAGTGAGGAGGCCTAGGCAATCTATGGGGCCTCGGGTGGTAGATCAGTATTTATCCCTGGCATACAAATGGATTTTGGGTGCCCATCCCACAATGAGGGATGGACTCTCAGACTGGACTCTTGGGGGAGGGCCTAGGCCCTGCCCTGAACAAAATGACAGACTCTGGAGATCTCCATGAAGGGCCTCACCCTCCCTGGGAACAGAGTGGAGATTGGGTTGGGGGTGCTGGGGAGGAGGGGAGGAGAGGGAGCTGGGATTGACACATGAAGCAAGCTTGTTTCCAATTTAAATTAAAAAAATATTTTAAAAAAAGAGCCGGGCGGTGGTGGCTCATGCCTTTAATCCCAGCACTCAGGAGGCAGAGGCAGACGAATCTCTGTGAGTTCGAGGCCGGGCTGGACCAATAGCCTCCAAAACAATACAGAGAAACCCTGTCTCGTAAAACTGAGAGAGAGAGAGAGAGAGAGAGAGAGAGAGAGAGAGAGAGAGAGAGAGAGAGGAGGGTAAAGAGGGAGGGAGGAAGGAAGGACTAGCCAGGACAGTGCTCAGAGGTGACCATCAGAGGGCGAGCTTCAGATTTCCCCGGCAGTGGAACTCGGAGGAGCTCTCCTGGTCCACACTTTCCCATCTCCCACCATTGGTGCATCGCCCTTCCCAGGGATATGGGTCCCTCCTCCTGCTTCTCCCTCCCTCCCTCCCTCCCTCCCTCCCTCCCTCCCTCCCTCCCTCCCTCCCTCC
This sequence comes from Mesocricetus auratus, assembly GCF_017639785.1. Taxonomy (NCBI): domain Eukaryota; kingdom Metazoa; phylum Chordata; class Mammalia; order Rodentia; family Cricetidae; genus Mesocricetus; species Mesocricetus auratus. The sequence goes on from NW_024429180.1 coordinate 5,397,564, forward strand.
CTCCCTCCCTCCCTCCCTCCCTCCCTTTTCTCCTCTTGCTTCTTCCTCACTTCTGGCAAGTGTTGCGTGGGCCACGGGCTCGATGGCGGTGTCCTCTGTCCACGTGAAGCTGCGCTCTAGTTTGTCCCTTCCGTGCCCTCAGCAGCCAACACTCATTCTCTCCACACCTCACCCTCGGTCCCTCTGTCCACAGCACGAGCACCTTCCTCCTCTTCCTCTTCCTCCTCCTCTTCCTTTTCTTCTTTTTCTCCCTCTTCTTCTCCCTCCTCTTCCTCTTCTCCCTCTTCCTCTTCTTCCTCCTCTTCCTCTTCCTCTTCCTCCTCTTCCTCTTCTTTTTTTCTCCCTCTTCCTCTTCCTCCTCCTCCTCTTCTCCCTCTTCCTTTTCTTCTTCCTCTTCCTCCTCCTCTTCTCCCTCTTCCTCCTCTCCCTCTTCCTTTTCTTCTTCCTCTTACTTTCTCTCTTCCTCTTCCTATTATGATTATGATTATTGATTATATGGGCATCTCACATCATGGACCCCAGTAACACTCATTTCTCACTCCTCCCATGTCGTTCACCTACAGTTGTGACCTCCCCTCCCCCCCAAAAAAGAAAAATTAAAATAAAAAATCCAAGTCCAATTTATGTGGTCTACATGCTTGCTGGAGCATGGTCAACCTCTCAGCAGCCTGCCCTAGAACAGAGACCCGAACCCTTCCCTGCCCACTCAACTGTGGAGAGGAACCCCAGCGTTCTTACATCTTTTAAGAGCTCTCGTCCCTGGCTTCCTGTTGGGGGGAGTGGTCATGGTAAGGGTTCATTCTGATGTTGTCTCCCCATCCCTTTGTGTTTCCCATTCCCCTTCTTGCTGTGACAAGAAGGAACCTAAGGGAGGGTTTACTTGACTCCCGTTTGAGTGGACACAGCCCATCATGGTGAGGAAGGCATGGCAGCCGGGAGGGAGCTGTCACACGGCACCTGTAGCCAGGGTACAGTGAGAGCTTTCTTTCCCCGTCTTTCTGAGCCCAAATCAGGGGACATCTCCACCCACCATCAGTATACACCTTCCCTCCTTAGATAAACCTTTCTGAAAACAACCTCACAGAGAAGCCCAAAGGTGTGTCTGCATGGTGATTCTAAACCCGGGCAAACCGACGATGAATGTTAACCATACTCTGAACTCATCAGGAACATGCATGTTTATTTGTGGGCATGCTTTATCAACTTATAAAATGTGATACTGCATCACATGTCTCATCCTGTTTTGCGTTTTCTTGGCTCCCTATTCAATTGAGACTTCTCCGCTACTCTCTGAGTAGGGAACCAATCTAATCCACTGCTGCTAGGAGGCACGGCACTTCCCGTAGTGAACACCCAGCAGTTTTTCTGTACATATCCCCTATGAGGGATGTGGGAACGCCTCCAGGAACACTACAGTAAACATGGCTGCCTGTCACATGTGGACTTGCAGGGATATCTAATGAATGGAACGAATTTCTGGCTTCAAGGTCTGCATTCCCTGCACTTAATTCACCACGCTGCCACGATGCCGTTCCGTCCCATCCACACTCCAGCCACAGATCAGTAACATTTCTATGTAGCCACAGATCCCTACCAACACTTAGAATTAAGTCAACTTTCGCTTTTTAATCGATATAATAGATGTAAAGTAATATTCATATTGCTTCAGTTCATATTTATCTGAAGACTGGAATTAGGCATCTAGTTGTGTGCACTTTAATTCTTTAGCTTTTCTCTTCTACTTTTATCCACTTCCTTGGGCAGCAGATATACTCTGAGCACTCTGAATGTCTGGGTTGTAGCCACCCTTGTCACTTCTGACTGTTGCCGATGTCCTCAGATGGCCCCTAGCTCCGGGATCCTTTGATTCTGATGGACTCTAATTCCTCGGCGTTCTGTTTAAGAAATTGTTTCTGTCTGCAGGACAACAATATCTCCTGTTTCCCTTCGTAGTCCATGGCCCCTCATTCACAGTTCTGGGATCCCTTATGGTAAAGTTTACCAAATCTGGTACTGTATCCATCAGCTGGAACCAGGTGGCACTCTGTACCAGGGCAGTGGGAAGAGATGTTGATTATGGACTCTATCAACTAAGAGCAGAGTTGTAGAGAGATGTCTTTTCCTTGCTAGCCGCTTTGGTTTTTTGCCACCAGTTGCCTGGGCTCTGCTGCATTGTAGTCCCCAAATAACACACAAGACGCTGTATTAATTATGAAGCTGTTGGCCTTGCTTGTTTCTTACTGGCTAGCTCTGACTTAAGTATTTAACCCATAATTGTTATTCTAAGTGTTTCTCTTACCAGAGAAAAGTTCTAGACATCTTACTTCTCTGGCGGGCTACATGGTGACTCCCTGTGTTTCTTCTACCCAGAGTCCTCCTGGACTCCTAGTCCCACCTATCTTGCTTCCCTATTGGCCAACAGTGATTTATTGACATATACACAGGATTTCCCCATCACAGAGTGGCTCTCCCATCCTTGGTACCCCTGACATTGGGGATCGGGCATTCTCTCTGGAGTGTTACAGGGTATCTGTCAGCATGTCTGCTCCATGTCAGCATCTTCTTACACCCTGACAGCCATGCCAGCTGTCAATGTTTCTACAGAATTACATTCTACTTAGGACCACTGGTGTATGAGCCCAAATGAGAGAATTCAGGGACTCAGGGTGGTCCCAGCTGCAAGTCACAGGGATGAGGGAAGGAAGTGGTCTCTGAACCAGGTGACACAGAGGTTTATAGAGAGAAAACAAAACAAAGCAGCTGCCTTCAAGACCTCATCCTTCCACAGAGGGAATGATTTATGATTTGTGGATGGTTGGATGGATAGATAGATAGATGATTTATGGATAGATGGATAGAAAGATAGATGATAGATAGATAGATGATTTATGGATAGATAGATGATAGATAGATAGATTTTTTTATGGATGGATGGATAGATAGATGATAGATGATTTATGGGTAGATAGATGATAGATAGATGATAGATAGATAGATGATAGATAGATATATAGATAGATAGATGATAGATGATAAATAGATAGATTATTTATGGAGAGCCAATTCCCTAAACACTGTCTTCTGACTTCCACAGTGCTCTGTGGCACACTGGCTCACACAGTAGATAAAACTACATATATAATGCTACACTCATCGGCTTGCTTGAGTCAAGAAGGCTGACATATGTAGCACATGTTGGTAGAGTGCTTGCTGAACCAGGATGGCGGCACATGCCTGTAGTCCTCTCAGGAAGTGGAGACCCGGAGAATCATAAGGCCATGGTCATCCTTGGCTACACAGTGAGGTCAAGGGAAGCCTGGGGTATACAAAGTCCTGTCTTTACATAAGAAAGAAGTCTGCTTAAGGGTTTAGTAATGGGGGATGTCCGTCTGCATATATGTTTTTCTTATTGGTTGATGAGTAAAACACTGTTTGGCCAATTACCAGTAGAGGCAGGAAGATAGGCATGGCTAGGAGATGAAGAGAATTCTGGGAAAGGTAGGCAGAGGGAGACCGAGAAGAAGGGGTCATGTAGGAACCGGGAGGATAGGACACGCCAGGCGTTCTCTGGTAAGATAAGGCCATGTAGAAACACATAGATTAGTAGTTACAGGCCAATCATTAAGACAGAGCCAGCCAAGAAGAAGCTCTAGCCATCGGCCAACAGTTTTATAATTAATATGGCATCCGGTGCTTATTTGGAGCTGAAAGGCGGCTGCAGGGACAAGGCAGGAAAGAAAAAACTCCAGCGACAGTTTAGCTCAGCGTGGAGCCCTTACCTAGCATGACGGAGGCCTGGGTTGGATTCCAGTGCTGAGGACAGCAGGAGTTAGACTGAGAAACAGCAAGTTGCTGAAGGAAGAGTGTTGTCCATGCTCCTTCAGGTCTCTTAAGGGAACAAATCCCGTGACTGTGACACCTGCTCAGCCACCTGTTCCGGTTGATTCAAGGTGAACTGTCCAGTAAGTCCTTGCTTCCTACTTTCCAGCGGGTCATTTGGCACCAGGAACGGCGAATCGGGCTGCTTGAGCTGGCTCCGCTGCGTGGGATGGAGAGACTCACTCACGTCTTTGCACTATAGCAAACAGTTGTTTTAAGCAGTCTTTGTTAGCCCAGAATGTCAGGCAGGAATGCCTATGAGGCCCAGACAAGTGTGAGCCCCACTGTTCTCTCAAGGTGTGGCGTTGCCCAAGCCGCCCTGGAACGCACGATGCAGAGTCCCCTTCTCGTACGATGGTATGTTTAATCCGTGTATCCCCAGCAGGGTGGATGGGAGCCAGGAGTTTCGCTGACGCATCAGGTTTCTGTTGTAGAAACCTCAGCTTCAGCACCACCACCTGCAAATGCAGAGGAAGCCTGACAGACTGGCAGCCAACACTCATCCCCAGCTCCTAACTAAGTAACTGACTGACTAAGTAACTAACTAACTAACTAAGTAACTAACTAACTAACTAACTGACTGACTGACTGTCTTAGCTCCTGCTGCTGTGGTAAAACACAAAACAACTTAAGGATTTGATTAGTTCACAAAGTGAGGGCGGCGCAGTGTCTGGGGTGGGAACATCACCAATGGGGGACGTCCTTCTGTATCTATGTTTCTCTGATTGGTTGATGAATAAAACACTCTTTGGTCAATAGAGGCAGGAAGATAGGCAGGACTAGGAGAATTCTGGGAAAGGTAGACAGAGAGACCACAAAGAGACGCCATGTAGGCGCCAAAAGAGAAACAGGTCAGGGCATTCTCCGGTAAGCCCAGACCACGTAGAAATATGTAGATTTATAGAAATGAGTTAATAATTAGGACAGAGCTAGCCAATAAGAATCCCTAGACATCGGCCAACAGTTTCATAATTAATATGTCTTTGTGAGCTTACTTGGGGCTGAAAGGCGGTTGTGGGACCAGGCGGGACTAGAAACTCCAGTTACACATCACAGCAGAGGGAGCCTGAGGGGCCGCTGGCCACGCCGCATCTGTCCATGCAGAAAGAGATGAGAGACACTGCAGTGCACACTGCCCCCTGGTGTTCAGGCTGGGAACTCAGCCCATGGGACGGTGCTGCCTACGGCAGGCGGTCTTTCCCAGTTCAACCCACTCTAGAAAATCCCTCATCACAGCTATGGTCAGAGGCTTGTCTAAAAGAGGGCTCTGATCCTGTCAAGTTGACCATCAAATTAACCTTCACCAGCATAGTAGAGATCAGACTCAGAGGGGCTAACTGCAGGAAGTAGTCAGAGACACTCCTGAGCCTGCTCCTGAGGCTGACACACATCTTTTCTTTATTGTGAAGCCTCTCTCTCTCTCTCTCTCTCTCTCTCTCTCTCTCTCTCTCTCTCTCTCTCTCTCTCTCTCTCTCTCTCTCTCTCTCTCTCTGTCTCTGTCTCTGTCTCTTTTTTCTCTCTCTCATATACACACACACTCTCTTTTTCTCTCTGTCTCTCTCTCTCTCTCTCTCTCTCACACACACACACACACACACACACACACACACACACCACACACGGGGGCAGTAACTGAGGTATTGTAGAGTGTAGTCCTCCTCACCCACCTGGGCCCTGCCACAGTTGCAGTTCCCAAATAACACACAGGATAGTATATTAATTATGAAGCTGTTTGCCTTGCTTATTTCTTACTGGCTAGCTTGGACTTAAGTATTTAACCCATAATTGTTAATCTAAGTATTTCTCTTACTGGAGAAAAGGGTCTGGACCTCTTACTCTGGTGGCTTACATCATGGCTCTCTCTGCCTTTCTTTCCCAGAGTCCTCCTTGACTCCTAGTCCTATCTTGCTTCCCTATTGGCCAACAGTGCTTTATTCAACAACCAATAAGAGACAGATTTACAGAATGGCATCTCCCATCAGAGGCATGGTGTCCAACACTGCCATGCATGCATATAGATCATGTCCACTGAGGGAATTCTAGCTGTCCTCAGTCTGAGCATCACTTTGTTCTGACCTTCATTAGACTGCTCCTACATCCACAACCCTACGTACCCATGTGACTTCCAACTCTGCAACGGTTTGCAGCTTTTAAAAACAAACAAACAAACTTAAAGGCAGGTTGGCAGAATGGTTTAGCCTAACAACCTAAATTCTGTCCTTGGGCCCCACATGGAGGAATGACATCACCGACTCCTGCAGGTTGCCCTCTGACCTCAACACGCTCACCTTGGGACATGCACCCATACATGCATGCCTGCAGAATAAAGAAGTAAGCATAAGAAAATCCTTCTTAGAACTTAAAACCATTCGTTGGCTTGTAAGTGGCATGCCCTGGGCACACTTAATGTGTACAGACTGGAAAGCTTGAGGATACGCACTTACTCTTGAAATCACCATCAAGGCCATAAATGCTTTCCAGAGTTTATCATGTTATGCAACCTGAACCTCATCCCCCTTGACCCCTCACCTCTAAACGTTGTTTTTTTCCTATGCACACGAGCTGTCTCAACTAGAGCTTCTATTGCTGTGAAGACACCGTGATCGTGGCAACCCTTACCGAGGAAAACATTTGATTGTGGTGGGTGGCTTACAGTTCAAAGGTTTCGTTCATTATCATCCTGATGGGAAGCAGGCGGCCCGGAGGCAGACATGGGTCTAGAGAAGTAGCCGGGAGTCCTTCTCCTAGACTGACAGGCGGCAAGAAGTGGTTATCTCACCGGGCATGACTTGAGCATACCTCAAAGCCCGCCTCCACAGTGACACGCTTCTGTTGTTTTTAACAAACTCTCAATTGTTTGATTTTTTGCCAATAAAGACTCGGGAGCCAGAACCTGGGCTGGAAGCCTGCTAGCTCAGAGAGGCAGAGGAAAGCCAGCTGACCTTTCTCCTCTGCCATCAGCCCAGAAGCCTCCTCCTCCTGTGCCATCGCAAACCAAAGGGAGCTTGCAAACTGAACGTCCCTCCCGTCTGCTCCCTGTGGGTCTGGGTCGGGCCTCCTTACTCCCTCCTGCTCTCTATGGTTTTCTTCCTATGTTCGCTTCCTGTCAGCTGGTTGCTCGCTCTGCCTCTTGACCTGTGGTTGACTTTATCTGATACCATTCACAATATTCAAGCAGAAAGCTCTTGGATTAAAGGTGTGGTAGCGCTGAGCCACTCCAGAACTAGAAATAGTTTTTTTTTCCCAGTAAATAACGCAATCTTGGGGTTTACAATATAATCAGGCATCTCCAACACACTTCCTCCAACAAGGCCACAAGGCCACACCTCCTAACAGTGCCACCAAGGGGCCATTTCCTTTCAAACCATCATATTCCACTCCCTGGCCTGTAGCCGTATCATAATGCAAAAACGCATTCGGCCCAGTTTCAAAGGTCCCCGTGGTCTGTCACTGTCTCAACAATGTCTGTCACTGCCTCAACAATGTTAGAGTTCAAAGCCTCTTCTAAGATTCATGCACTCTCTTAAATGCAATTCCCCATAAAAATCCAAATTAAAAAAAAAGACAAATCACATACTTCCAACATACAATGAATGGCACAGGAGATATATTACCAATCCAAACTATAGTAAAGGGGACATAGTGCGGAAATCCTGGACCAAAACAAGACCAAACACCAGCTTAGCAAACTCCAAACTCTGCATCTCCATGTCTGACGTCCAAGTGCCCTTCTGATCTCCTGCTCCTTTCATCTTTGCTGACTGCAGCACACTGTTTTCTCTTGGGCTGGTTCCTTCCCTGTTAGCTGCTCTCCTCGGAAGGTGAGGTGTCCCATGGCTCCAACATCTTTAGCATCTTGGGGTCTCCAGAGCAATCCAGGCTTCAGCCTCACAGCTTCAATCCATGGGCTCTCTGGGCTCCCATGCAGAGACATCCGTGACACATGCCTGGCCTCAGCAGCTTTCCTCAGTCTCAGAGTCAAATTCCATGACCACTTTTTCTTCCGTCCTTAACTACAGAACCACGTGGCTGAAGTTGCCAAGTTCCGCTGCTTACTGGGGCTGGAACATGCCCCCTGCCCCCAATTCAACTACATCTTCAACACCTTTCTGTTTTCAGTGGCTTCCTTCACTGCCTAAACTTGGCTGTTTGGGAACCTGCTCTGTAGACCATGCTGGCCTCAAATTCAGAGATCCACCAGTCACTTCCAGGTGCTGGGATCAGAGGTGGGCACCACCATGCCTGCCTCTAAACTTTTCTTTAGTTCCTCTTCACCAGCGGGAAACTTAGCTGGGTGGGGTCTCGTCATGAGGCTGCCACTCCCTTTATTCCATTTCTTAATCTGTTTGTCTGCTTACTTAGCTCTAAACTTTTCTTTAATTCCTTTTCACCAGTTGGAAACTTAGCTGGGTGGGGTCTTGTCATGAGGCTGCCATTCCCTTGGTTCCATTTCTTAATCTATTTGTCTCCTTGCTCAGCTTGCTCCCTTTCCTTATAAATCTTCATTAGAGCTATCACTAAAACCCACACGACAGAGTCTACACTAAGCTGTCTTGAGATCTCCTCTGCCAAAGGAATTAACTCAAAACTCTTCCCGTTAGCCTCGGGAAGACTCTTCAGATACTGGCAAAAAAGCAGCCACCCTCGTCACCAAAATATCACAAGAATGACCCTTCGGCCACATCTTAATATTCTTCTCCTCTGCACTCTCGTGTGCCAGGTCCCCACGGGTCATCAAATAACGCTCACCATCACCGTCTTCAATGATCCCACTGAGTAACGCTTGAAGCGTTCAACTGCTTTTCAAATCCAAAGCCCCAAGGTCCACATTGGTATTTAATGAGTTTGGGGACAGCCTGGGCTACAGGAGACCTTGTTTCAAATAGGCAAACACAAACAGTGCTGGGTGCTTAGTGGGTCCCGCATGAGCCCAAGCTGTGCTGTAAGCAGAGGGTTGTCTTTGCTAGGTTCCCAAGGGACGAGTCACAGTGCCTCTCTCCTCCTGTCCCTTCCCTTCCCTTCCTGTGTCATCTATGTCTCGAAGGCTCCAATTGCTCCCCCACCTCCACCCCTGTTTCTCTCAGGTGCACCTGATAGCATCTGTAGATGAGCATGGCTGCCAATCTGTCTTGTGCGCTCCCTCTACCCCCCCCCCAGGAGGAAATGTTTCCAGTCTCAGTGGAGGAAAGGTGAGAGTCGCTCCTCCCACCTCCTCACTCTGAGAAGCAAGCGTGTCTGCCAAGTGCTGTGCATTAAGTAAGGGCTCCTGAAAGTCACGTGTTGAAGCTTAGGATAGCCTAGAATTTGGGGGTGGAGCCTCTGGGAAGTCGTGAAAGTTGAACCCTGGCCTGTCTACCTTTAACTGTGAATTTGTCGTAGCCCCAGAATCACCTGGGAAGAAAGCCTCAATTAAAAAAAAAAAAAAAAAAAAAGAATGCCCAGGCCAGATTGGACTGTGGGAATGATCGTGAGGGACGGTCTTGACTGTTAATTGATGGGGGTGGGCCAGTCCACTGCGGGCAGTGCCCTTCCTTAGGCAGGTGGTCCTGAATTTTGCAGGTGGATAATAATGCATTTTGCAGGTAAAATGAATGAAACTGGAAAAGATCATATTGAGAGAGATAGCCCAGGCCTAGAAAGGCAAGCAATGCATGTTCTCTCCATCAGAGGCTCCTAGCTCCAAATCTTCAGATGTGAGGACATGTCCCAGAGTAACCACAGAAACCAGTGTCTGGAAAAGGTCCAAAAGGAGCCATACTATTAACTATCTGAAAATATCTGTAATAACCTGTAAATGTACATATATAGTTTAAATGAAAGTCCCCCATCTGGGATAGCAGTGCTCTCTCCAGGAGCCAGAGACCACCTATTAAAACCCAACACCAGTAGGATAATCCCTCTTTTTTCCTGGTGGTCAGAGTTGGTGACCCTCAAGGATAGAAGGTAAATCCTTATTGCTGAAGACACCATACTTGGAAGACACAGAAACCAGAGGTCCTGATCTAAAACCGACCTGAATACCTTCTACCAAGAGGCTCGTGGGTTGGCATCTCACATCTTGCTTCCCCAGTGGCTGAGGGTGTCTCCCAGACTCAGCCCTTCTCCTCTCTGTATCTCTGCTTGGATTTCCTGTCTGGCGCTATTCTGCCTGGCTATTGGCCAAATCATCTTCTTTGTTAACCAATGATAATAAAACATATTCACAGCATTTAGGGAGACATCCCACATCACATAGTGCTGGAGCAGTGGTTGAGAGTCTTACATCCCGATCAGAGGCAGCAGACACACACACACACACACACACACACACACAGAAAGAGACAGAGACAGAGACAGACGCTGGGTCTGATGTGGGCTTTTGAAACCCCAAAGCCCAACCTAAGTGATACACCTCCTCCAGCAAGGCCATACACACCTCCTAACTCCTTACCAACTGGGGTCTAAGTGCTGGGATTACAGGGCGTGTCCCTCTGCCACCGCCACCCCACCTGGCTTGACATCTCCACCTTCTTATCCACGGAAAAGCTTCGTTGCTTGCTCTTTATATCTCCAGCTTTGCAAACTTCCGAAAAGTTGTTACATTTTTTATGGTGTGTGTGTGGAGGGTCAGAGGACAACGGGTAGGAGCTGATCCTCCTCTCCCACTGCGTGGGTCCCAGGAGTTGTAAGCCTTGGTGGCAAGCGCCCTACCCACCCAGCCGTCTCACTGGTCCTCCTACTCTTCATTCCAGTTATCCTCGCGCGGTCCGCAGGAAAGCCACGTTTTCTACGGACTAACCATGCTGAGCACACCCTCTTAGTTTGGCTTGCATTTCACAGCCTAGTTGCAGGAAAAGCAAAACACCTTGCCGTTGTTCCAGAATCATCCAGGTGACACACGTCTGCCGTGACTTTGTGAGGGGATCCTGGAGCACGGACAGACGTGTTAACAGGGGCTAGCGAACGTGTAGCAGGGCTTGGGTGTGGGCAGCTGTCACAATGCTGTGTAGCTGTGGAGAGAGGTGGTGTCACTCTACACCGTGCATGAACCTGAATCATTGTGCTAGGGAACCTGGCTGCCTCTGGCGGTCCACACAGCCTGTCCACTCTCGCAGTTGCACGATGTGGCCAGTAGGTGGCAGCCACACACCAGAAAGACGCTGGCTGCTGGTTGCGGCTGCCCTGCTGGGAAGGGTCAGAGGGGAGGGGACCAGAACCCTGCAGAGTGATGAACCCCAGGAAATAGATGAATACAGAGAACCCACAGCTGGGGTGAAGAAGGCTGATCGCTTGCTTCCGACCCCAGCCCTTCCAACACCTCTAGCTTCCCAGCCTCATGCAGGATAGTTTTAATTTTTCTTACCCGGAAAGACAGACGTGAGTCGTTCGATGGGAAGTTAGCTGAAGGAGGTTACTGAGCACTGAGCGCAGCACCGCATGGACACTAAGCACACAGTACTCCGTAGGAAGCTGCAGTGTCACAGGAACTTAACACCACACTGTCGAGAATTAATGCAACCCAGGCTTTCTCCACACTGAGTGAGGGTCGTTTAGCTCAGGTGTCTCTCTATTCCTGGTTCTGGAGAAAGGGGGCTGAAAACCCCATCGGCAGTCTCAGACGTGCGCAGGGCCCGTCCACAGAAAGCTGCAGCTCTCTGTACTCATGGGATGTCCTTCTAGGGCCAGGAATATCTATGGGGAAAGTGTTGCCAAGATGACACCCAAGTCCATATCCCAAGGGCAGGACGTTTGTCCCCCTCCTATGGCCAGCATGGCCCCGGTGGTTCTTTAGCAAAGAGAATGACAGTCGCTCGCTCGAGGGCAGCTCCTCCATTTGTTCTGGCAAGTTGTCGGCAGAATAACAGATTGACCATGGAGAAGAGGGAGGAAAGGGGGGAAGTTCCCGGGTCCCAGTTTGCTCCCCTTTAAATATTCACAAGCACACAGAAGCCTCACGGTGTGGCTCACTGATGGGCCTTTTACCCTTTGAAGGTAGTGTAAAGCTAGCTTCAGCTACCACGGTTCTGGGCAGCGTTGATGGTGCTGGACACAGCCTGCTGTGGCTTGGGGAAAGGCATAGCGTTCCTTCAGAGACCCAGAGGTGACAAGCGCTGTGTTTATGGTGCTTGTTTGACCAAACCCTGTGCCGGAATCCGGGCTCTCGTTTCTGCCTGAAGAGCAACGGAAAAGCTGTTTCCAGCAACAGCAACTGAAGTAGGAGAACAATTACCCCCACCCCGCCTTCCCACACCTCAACACCACCTCCAGGGTGCAGGAATCCCCCCAGAGGCCAGGTGAGGCGCACACAGCTATAGTCCCAACACCTGGGAAGCTGAGGCAGGAGGATCACTAATTCAAGGCCAGTCTGTGCTTTTTAACAAGAACCTGCACTCCCCCCTCCCCCACCAAGGATCTGTCATTGATTGATCGCCTCTTACTTTTGAAAGCCACCCCAGGTTACCATGGACACAGGGTAGTCTTGCTCACACTCTGAGTCACAGCTGTGATACGGCCTGCTGTGGTTTAGGGAGAGGCCGAACCACGGACTGAGGCAGGAGGATCACCAGTTTGAGCCACAG